>NC_068994.1:60063995-60072181 GCF_001194135.2 Octopus bimaculoides | reverse complement strand
TTTAGTGGTGAGGGTGTTATCATTTACATCGTTACCTGATTAGTAGTTACATTAATCTTAACATGTTTGACTTGTATGACTGTAGGAGAGACCTCAACTATTAAGTGTGAATAGCGGGGGAACTACACCTAATTACTGACGGTAGTCTTAATAACAGTTTTTAAAATGTCTCACAGAACAATCTTCTTTGAACCTTTCTAAAAAACCTGCCAAAAATATTTTTGTCTCTTGAAAATAAAGACTTAGACAAGAAACTTTCGGCAATTTAAAAGTTAAGTGGTAATTAGCTTTTAGTTGATAACACACAAAATAAGCAGCTTCATCTTGTTGAAAATACTCATTTCATGGTCATTGTTGTATAGATGTCTTTTCCTTTTTTTCCTTTTTCTGGTTAAGCTTAGTAAAATTATTGTTTTTCATTTCAATAAATTTCCCAATGTTGTCAAATTATGAAGTTGCACAGTTTTACAATGGAGGAGATGTCTAACTAAAGCTCCTGTTCCTCAGCTTTGTGTACCGTAGTCATTTGAACTTGGGGGAATATACCAATCAGTAGACCAATGTGTTATTACCTACTCAGGCAAACGGTTACATGCTATGGACATAGCACTTTCTTTCCTTTGTGGTTTATCTGTTTTTAATCCTGTGGTATTTTTGTTTTTAGCACAATTATTGTCACGGGTGGATTTGTTATAAACCATCAGTCATATCAATTTGTTTTTTTACTCCTACAACTGAGACACCCATTATTTGGTATCTAAACTGTTTTAGGATGACCAGAGTTGCCCAGTTGTTCTTGACCATAGTAAATGGTGGTAGTGATGAGTTGGGCTGGATGTCCACTTTGACAGTGCAGCCACAGATGGAGTGTTGAAGTTATTGATAAGGGGATTTCTTGGCTTTTAAGAAATTGGTTAATTTTCGTAGCTGTATTTGTTGCACATTTAGAGGCACATGCACCTCCTGTCAGTTGATATTAAATGGGCACAGCATTAATTACAAAGCCCTTGCTTTGATCCTGTTGCATAGCATCTTGGGCAAGTGTTTTTTTATTATTGCCATGGGTCAATCCAAGCCCAGTGAGTGGAAATTGAGAGAAGGAAACTGTGTGGAAGCCCATTGGATAGACTGTACCAGTAATTCAAATGTCCAGTGTTGTATCCTGCTGAGCCAGGGTACATATACCTGGAATACTCCATCACTTAGAACAACTAAATCCTCACACACACTGTATGTGCCTACATTGAGAACCTCAACAGTCCTAGATACCCAGGTGATAATATGTACCCTGTAAGTAACATTGTGTTATATTTATCACAAACACAATTCTCAAATTGCTCACCCTGATGTGCTCCAGAGTTGCATATTTCAAGTACTGTTGGTTGCTGTGAGGAATTTTTAACTTCTCCTCTGGATCTATTGAGAAAAGCTGTCAACTCCATTTGGCCCTAATGGGTTTATAGGAAGTTCACATGTGTGTAATTTTAGGTTTTATTCTCAGTAAATGAATTAATTTATTATTGTTATCATTATTATTCATCTCTTTACATTTGATTGTTCTCTATAGTAACAGAAACCCCAGCTACTTCTATTGTTGACTGATATACAACTGGGAGTTGGCTGGCTTTCATATTTTGATAACTTATAACTTTTATATCTTCAAACAGAGCCACTCCTCTTAGCTTTAACTCATTTTTCCACCCAGATTTCTGGTTTACACTGAACATAGCTGTAAATGTTAGCACCAAATTATCAAATTAAATGGAAAATGCAATAATAAGCTGAATGTTTGAAACTTATTAATAAAAGCTAAGAAAAGGAAACAAATATGGTTCTAAATTGATTTACATATCAAATATTTTCTGTACAGAATGTTAAGTTGCTCTATGCAGTAGTAGTAGTAGTAGTAGTAGTTTCAGTGGTAATCCTTTCTACTGTAGGCACAAGGCCTGAAATTGTAGGGTATGGAACCAGTTGATTACATTTCCCCGAGTGGTTGACTGGTACTTATGTCCCTGAAAGGATGAAAGGTAAAGTTGACTTCAGTGGAATTTGAACTTGGGCCTCACAGATGGGATCAAACAGGGAATCAAAACTCCTGGCCGTTTGCTGTGCTTGAGAAGACATGTCAAGCTAAGTAAAATTGTGGTTGACCTTGCATCCCTCTCCAGCTGAGCATTCCTAATCTTGCAGGCTTTTGGGTGCTGGTGCCATGTAAAAAGCAGCCGTACCAGTGCCATGTAAATGCACCCATGCTGGTGCTGTGTAGAAGCACCCAGTACACTCTGTACAGTGGTTGGTGTTAGGAAGGGCATCCATGCCCGAACAGATCTGGAGCCTGGTCAGCTCCTGTCAAACTGTCTAACTTACACCAGCATGCTAGATGTGATCATATGTGTACAGGAAATATTTTACTGGATACCAATATAGTGCAGGTGCATGGTCTAGTGGGTTTGATTCTTGAACCGGGTGGAATGTTGTATTCTTGAGTAAAACATTTCATTTCATGGTGCTCTAGTGCTGTGTGGACCAGCATGCCAAAGAATAGATCCTACATTTCCTCTGCATGTCGTAAAAGGCAACTAAAAGAGGTCGAGGTAGGATTTGCAACCCAACTTCATATAACTCTCACCAGCAGTGACTGCCCCAAACAGACCCATAGGTTTGAGAGTGGTTGCCTGAAGGGGGCAAAGTTATTATTCACCAGGAGTAGTAGGCTATCACCAACAAATGATAGACGTAGCAACACACTGTTACAGCACACATTATTTTGTTTCTTTTGTACAGTTATAGAATTTGTTTCTCTTTACATGATACTGAAATTTAGTCAACTCTTGTGTATTTCATTTAGTGTACTTATTTGAAGACTTCTTTCAAAACAGTTCTTTATATTTGGCAACACATTTACTAAATGACACATTCTATGAGAATACACGTCAATTGTGATATGTTGTTATGAGTTTGATTTAGTAAAGTTTATTTAAATGAATTAAAGATGGCTAAATATTTCCAGAAGTATTTTTTGTTGGTCATTTAATAGTTTTAAAATTGATAAACCAGTATTAAATGTTTCTTTGGAATCCCTGCTTAGTATCAATTGGCTTCCAAGCTCATAGGTTTTATGGTGCAGACTGCAGCATACATGCTGAGAGAAACTATGGACTGCAGTTCATACAAACAACTAAATAAGTTAGCAACAAACTGCTGCAGCAGAGAAT
Source organism: Octopus bimaculoides (assembly GCF_001194135.2). NCBI lineage: Eukaryota > Metazoa > Mollusca > Cephalopoda > Octopoda > Octopodidae > Octopus > Octopus bimaculoides. The sequence goes on along the minus strand of NC_068994.1, from coordinate 60,068,963 downwards.
ACTGCTGCAGCTACTACTACTACTAAGAAAATACATAACAGAAAGGAAGTGGAAAGAATTTCTGCTCTACCCCAGTTTAAGATAACTTTTGAGCTCAGGTTGGTTAATAAAGTATCTGAGAGAATCAGGAATCAGGTGTTGTTTCTGGAACAAGAGACAGGTGGCGTGTACACATGTGTGCGTGTGCACTGTTTTATTATTATTTGCAAGTAATTATAAAACAAAACTGTATAGTATTTCTGGAATGAGTTGTACTTGTGTTCCTAACTAGCCGTCCATTAGGACCATTATTAGTGACCGACAGAAGTAAGGTCATTGACTGACCTATTCGAAAATTTTTCTCATAGATTTGTTTGAAATGTGGAATTTAAAAGCTGCCCTCTCTACTTATTGTGACACATCTAGTTTCAATCTGTCATTAGAAATGTTTCACTCCTCCACCATTGCCATCAGCACCCTCTTGATATTTAATAGCATTCTACCCCCCCCTCTCCCACTTTCTGACATATAGCAGTGCCCTGGGTTTGCCCAACTCTTTCATTAATGTTACATTGTAGCAGGCACTGTTTGTTGTCTTACTCTATGGCTGGTCTATGTAATTTGAGAGATAGCTAACATACCATTCCTATTTTGCTCCTGTTTTAGTTATTCAGAAAATTAGAGCAGAGAAGGCGAAGAAATGTTTTTACTCCCAACCCTTTTATTTTGTTATTATTGTTTTTTATAAAGTCTGCTTTAGATTATTAAATTTCCTCTTTTAATTGCTCTGTGTGTGTGTGTGAAAGACGAATTTATTATCTGGTATTGCTACAATTATTTCATTAGGAGTTTTTATTGTAACATATGCATACTTTAATTAGATTTATGCAATATGCTACAAAGAAACTCCTAACTCGTCAGGGTACCGAATCCCCAAACGATCAGTACTTGTCGATTAATCAACAGGTCATGAACAACTAAAATTTCTAATATCAAAAATACCAGCATATAAGAAATTTGAAGTGGGTGTGTCCTCAATCTGTCGTTCTGGAGGGCTGGAGATATATATATATATATATATATATATATATATATATATATATATATATATATATATATATCTTAAATATATCATTGCTATACATTATCATCATTTAATGTTTGTTTTACATGTTGATATGGGTTGGCTGGGTTTGAATTGATCCAACAAGTTAGAGAATTGCATTGTGCTTCGTTGTCCATTTTGGCATGATTAATATGGCTTGATGCCCTTCCTAACAGAAGTCACCTTGCAATTTGCAAGGCTAAAAGGGGCCCCTATCACTGAAGGAAAATTGTGTGTGTGTGAGAGAGATGGTTTTCAGCAAAGTGCTGAGAGCTGGTGAAGTATGATGAGAGAAAACGATTTAAAGTTGCTTACTGGTTAAGGGGAGGAAGAAGGCAAAGGGATTAGTGCTAGTGGGAAAGAGAGAGATGGGTTGGTAAGGGGTATCCAGTGCTATCCCTCATAAGAGCAAGTATGGATGGAAGGTGTGAGGGGGGGGGGGAGAAACATGGGAGAGAAAATAGATGAGAGAGCAGCGAGGATTCAGAGGGTGGTTGGGTCTTGAGCAGCATTGTGTATCAACAAACATTTCTTTCATAAGATTCAGCACTCCAAGTCAGCCTTCACCACTGTGACCCCCCCCCCGTGTCTGGCACTTCCTTATCCACAAACCATCTCCAGATGTATCACGTGCTCACACCAATGCATACATTTAATTTCTCTTTTATCCAGTTCTTGTGTCACATTTGTACCATGGCATTCATGTACACAAACATTACACATCCATTGGAGCATGATTGCATCTATTCTTTCTAGCCTTTGCACATAACCTGTATTCAATAGATAAATGTATACACACTCACTAATTGTATACCCATTTTTTTTCTTTACAGAGGTGGAGAGTTAATTAGTCAGAAATGACTGAGACTGCTCACCAGGTGAATGGGCCTTCCAGCCCCTCAAGCAAATTTATTGATTCTATTGGTAAGTCTCTCAACAAATTTATCGATCTTCAACTTTTTTTATTGGTTTGGTGGGAGGGAGGGGCTATACTCACGTCTTTAGATATGAAGATGGAGTAAATAAAATTTGATATTAGTTGTGGAGTTAACCCTATTAGGCCAGCCCATTACAGACTAACTAATGTATTGCATTGTTGTTATAAAGATATTGAAATGATGCTTTTGTGATTTTCATGTTTTTGTAAAGTTAGTTATTTTTACTCTGTATTCTAAAAGTTTCTTTTGATTAGATACAGAAAGATAGATTCAATGATTTGGAAATAGAATGCTTTGATGTTGATACATTGTAAGAGAAATGGAATCTTATTTCCAAATTACTCTGATTACTGTATGTATTAGGCAAATCTAGGTGTCTGTGTTGAGAGAATCTATAATGGTTTTATCATTTTTTATGCTTTTGTAAAACCCAAGAAGATTGAGTTGTTTGACTTGGGTTTTCATTTTTGATGATAGCTGCTTCATTTCATTAAGGTCAAGGTTTCAGGACATTTACCGTAAGTCTTTGGGTATTTATTTGAGGTTACATTTATCTTTTGTAAGTTAGAAACTGAATTGGTGACAGCGTATTCATCACACGTAAATAATGTCTTCCAGTTGTCTTTCAATGGTGTTGATCTTTTTAATTGGAGATAGAGATGGAACTTTTGTCTGTGTCAATGCACAAATCCTATTTCACTCTTAATACTTTAATATAATTTGTCTTTGTTAATTAACTAAAGTTGAATAATTGTTTCTCTATTGGCATTTCCACTCATCAGTTAGATACTTTTTTTTAGTATTTTTTACCAGAACTCGAAACAGAGAAACGGAACATAGATTTGGCTTTGTTGATATGGAATTGTGTATTCTAAGTAAAATGATAGTTGATTCCTGTTATTACTACCACTCCTACATGTAGTGGCGATATTACAAGTTGAAATTGCCACAAAAGACTAATTTGAAGGACAGGTTAGAGGGCTCTCATAACATGTGACCTTTCATATTGTTGAGATTATGTTGGCTTCAAGTTATTAGTTATCACAATAGCTAAGCATCATTTGCCAAACAACAAATACCATTGTATGCTTTTTGAGTGCCATCTACCACTGGAGATGGAAAATAAGATTTGTACCAAAGAACCATGAGATGTCAACTTATTTGTCAGCCTACTGATTCTATTGCTGATATGTTTTTAGTTAAGAGAGATAAGTCAGTGAAAGGCTCTTTGGAGTGTAAGATATTATTTCAGGTTTATATTTTATAAATTCTATTTTATTTTGTATAGAAAAAATAGTTTAACTTTTGATGTTTTTGTTTTTTTCTTGCTCCTTCCCATTGCCCTCTGGTTTAAGTAAATCACAAAATTCCTGTTAACTTTCTTAGGGTGGAATGTGTCAGGCCTTATTTCATTCTCCCATATAAAACCTTGATAAATTTTCCATTTTGAAACAGAGAATGAAAAATGTTTAGAAAATTATTGAAATATTTCATCCAGTTGGATTAGTAAGTGCAGCAATACATTATCAGTAACCCAATATTATCATTTGGCCAGTCCTTGCTTCAAGTTGCTTTGTTTGCTTCCAAAGACAAGGAATAAAAAATTTTTTTTCTTTGCAAGAAATTCTACTTCTTGAAATTATTAGCTTTGGAGATGTTAGAATTTTTTGTAACATTAGCTGTTTAAGAAAATCTGGTTTAATCTGTATGGTACTAAAACTTAGTATTATACTACTAATGATAATAAATACTAGTAAAGACAAGTACTTATCAAATACAATAATAATAATCTTTTGTCCTCTAGGCAAAAGGCTTCTACTCATCCTCCTCTTCAATAGTAGATCTATCTTTCAATCAGTTTTCTAGGTGCAAGTTATTTTAGTAATGAAGTTTTGTTTCTTTTATCATATTTTTGGTATTTGACAAACATTGGTTTTAGCCTCTAGTTATTATATTCCTTCAATGATAATTCACTTCAGTATCACTATCCTCTTGGACCTTTTTTTTATAGTTTTAGGTAATGATTGTCATTTTACTTTTATCATTTAACTAAACTTTGGTATGTTCTTCTAATATGTGATTAGTGAAGTTAAACTAATGTCAGTGTGACATATCAGGATTGATGTGCTGGACTTTGGAACAAGTGAGGACCTGACTGGCAGATATATTCTGTGGTTGAAACGAGGCAGTTGGAATTGTTTAAAGATATGTGCTATTAATTACATTTCATTAATGGACCATATTGATAATGAAACCCAGTAACTGAGCTAATTAACTAAACCATGTGTTAGTTGATTTCAAGAAGTATATTTTCAGTCTGAGCTGGTATGGAATTTATGTAGACCTCTCTGTGTACCATTTGGTATAGTGAAGCTACAAGTTTCCAGTGTGTATAATTAAAGTGCAAAAGTAATTTGTAGAAAGTATATTAGGTGGTAGATAATATATTTTAATGAAGTGAACGGAAACTGTTAGGAAATTGTATGCAGGCCAGCTATGACACTAACAAAATCTCTAATTTCTACAATACCAATATCAATGATGATAAAATTTGTCTTGATATTGGCACAAGTTGAATTAAACAGTAAATTGCTTTTTTTGAAAACTGAATTGGATAAGTCCCAACAAAATAATGAATTTGGTTGAATTAATATATTTTCCTCTATAAAATTAGTGTCGTTACTGAACAAAATAAATTGTTCCATGTTCAGGTTCTTTTGAGATTGACTTTACACACACACACACACACACACACACACTATATATCATATATATATATATATATATATATATATATATATATATATTACAGTTCTATATTTAAGAGATGAGGAATTATTTACATTATTTACATTCAACGAATATTTGTCCTCATCTTGTTTGTTGTTAACACAATGTTTCGGCTGATATACCCTCCAGCCTTCGTCAGGTGTCTTGGGGAAATTT
>NC_068994.1:60062792-60063205 GCF_001194135.2 Octopus bimaculoides | reverse complement strand
CCCCCCCCCCCCAACTGTTTCCAAGCAATCCATCAAACATCAAACAGCCCAGATGTGCTTTCATGGAGGGCACACATCAAAGCAACTCAAGAAGCCCAGGCATTGCAAATGAATGACAGCATCTGTAGGAATGGTGTAGCTCTTGATTCCAGTTTGTGAGCACACCTGCAAGGAAAATGTGCACTGTCATGTACACATACATGTACATACACACACGATGGGCTTTTCCCAGGTTTTGCCTTTCAATTACATTGTATTGATCAACCTGTGGCAATACCAGAGGGTACCAACCAACAGCATCCACCCAGTGGGGCCAAACTCTTTACTTCATGGTTCCAACGTGAATTTCTTAACCACACAGCCAAACCAGTACATCTCTCTCTCTCTCTCTCTCTCTCTCTCTCTCTCTCTTT
>NC_068994.1:60061079-60062554 GCF_001194135.2 Octopus bimaculoides | reverse complement strand
TCTCTCTCTCTCTCTCTCTCTCTCTCTCATCAGTTAACATTCATTTTCCATACTGGTATGGTTGGACAGTTTGACAGGATCTGGCAAGCCATAGGACTGTGTTGAGCACCACTGTTAGATTTGGCATGGTTTCTGTGTCTGGTTGCCCTACATATATATGTGTCATTATTGAATTGAACTCTCATTGCTTCTTTTCTTTATTAGTCTTAGCTTTGTGTTCTAAGGAAGAAATAATTATTTAGTGGAAATGTAATATTTTGTTTGTCTTTAAATCAGTTTTTTTTTTGGACACATGTGCAGCTGCATATTTCAGTGCAATTAGATTTCATTGGTAGACACATTTTAAACCCCAGAATTCTAATGTAAATAATCATAATTTAAAAAAATATAATTTATTAATTCTAACTATTACACTATAAGGTTTCACCTCACTTTCTATGACCTCAGATGTTTGTAAATCAACACACTACATTCCAATAATCTGAAAAGTGTTTATTGTGTTTGTTGTTTCATTATTTTTATTGGCAATTCTGTTGGTTTGAATGCTATATTCTTTAATTGGATTGTACGGATGTTCTAAAAAGAGGACATGGCAAATTGGATGTAGTTCCCATTCTATAGAACCTGCATAGAACCTCCTCTTACACTAAGTTTTTAGCTCCTCCTTACATCAAGAGCTTCCTTCCGACTCACCATTTTTGACGCAGCAACACTGCTTGTGTCTCCCTCTAGTTGACAACTGGCATTGACATTATTTTTATGCATCTAAAAGCTGTGAAAGAATTTAGTGGGCTTCAAGGATTCTGCAGTGTTTTGACAATGCCAGCCATGAATGAAATTGGTAGGTTTCTTGATTAATAACCTTTTTTCTGTGATTTCTTTCTATTGTATTTACATTTCATGTCTCCATTGCTGACTCAAACACTTCTTCTTGGTTACAAAACTTAGTGTGAGTAAATGCAGTTGTTGGATATTAGAAAGACTCCCAGATATAGAAAGCTAAAACGGTTTACATGTTAGTCTGAAGTAGAAAGTCATTCTGACCATGACAGCCCATTCAAATTATGTCAGTAACGAAACCAGACATAAAATAATAATGATGATGATGATGGGGAGTATTGTTATAAATTTTATTATTTTGTTGCATAACTCGGAGGATAGAATATTGTTTCCATTAAAGCTTATTCTCTTTAAAAAAAAAAAAAAAAGGAGAGAAAAGGTAAAAGGACTCCAATCTGATGCAGGTTAACCGTGAAATGTTGTCATCGAATGTGTACAGTTTAACAAAATATAAAATGAATTGGTGGTTATTAATATGTGTAAAGGATTAAAAGCTCATCATAATACCCTTTAATCTTGAGTAAAATTAGATTAAAATGTGTGTTTTAGTTCCTATTAATGTGCACAATGCCAATTGTCACCTGAAACTTAATTGCTTGGCAAAGATACAAATTGTTTTGTATTGTTTTATTAAT
>NC_068994.1:60044865-60061010 GCF_001194135.2 Octopus bimaculoides | reverse complement strand
CATTAAATATTATTGTTTATTTTCTTCCCAGCTTCAGTTTTAACTTGATAGTATTTTGTATTTCTCAATGTAATTACCTGCTTCCTTTATGCTCTTTTTTCTTCATATCAAAAGTCATTTAACATCCGCTTTCCATGCTGGCATGGGTTGGATGGTTTGACTGAAAACTGGTGAGTTGGGGAGATACACTAAGTTCCAGTCTGATTTGGCATGGTTTTCTACAGCCAGATGCCCTTCCTAACGCCAACCACTTCAAGAGTGTACTGGGTGCTTTTTATGTGACACCAGCACTGGCATTGGCTCTGACTACAATCTCACTTGGCTTGATGGGTCTTCTCAAGCACAGCATATCGCCAGAGGTGTCAGTCATTTGTCATTAGCTCCGTGAGGCCCAGCATTCGAAGATCCTATTTCACTACCTCATTCCCATGTCTTCCTGGGTCTACTTCTTCCACAGGTTCTCTCCACCATTAGAGTGTGACACTTCTTCACACAGCTGTCCACATCCATGCACATCACATGGTTATGATAAACTTCCCCCCCCCCCCATTTGGTGAAAGGGAGTACTCTGTTACAAGGGAGTGCACTAAGTTATGGGGTGGGGGAAGAGTTCTGAGCTACAAGAAATTCTAGACCCACTGCCTTAGAACAAGACAAAGCTTTACCAAGAATCTGTGTCTCTGAGAACAATTAGGCTCCACAATTGCCTCTGCCTTTCATATATTGGTTCTAATATAAGTGGAGAGCATCTACTTTTCATTTCTTCTGACACCAGCTCTCTTGGTCTCAGTTTTCACTATTTTATTGATTGGTTTTTCTTAGCCTACCTTATTTATCAATGATTGACATTCAATCAGTTTACTTCCTTCTGGAATTATCATTGGAAATATTAGTACCAATGGCAAATAACCTGACCTACTACTCTAGGATGTCTAGTTTGATAGTGAATATTTTCTCAATTGGACTTCAAATCCTGTTGAAATCCATTTTCCCTTTAACTCAACTGAGAAGAATGAAGTAAGTCCTGCTAATTAACTGTTCCCATTTCTTGCAAATATTCACTTTGTGCTTTGTCAAAATCATCATTGCTATTAATATTTATGCAATGAAATGATTGTTGTATGGATGTCAACTTGTTAAAGTGATTTAACCCTTTCATTACTGTATTTATTTTGAGATGCTCTGTGTTTCGTTCAGTTACTTTAAATACAACAAAGAATTTAGTAAAATAACTTAGTTATCATTTGCAGCATGGAATGTGTTTATAAGCCATTTAAGAAACACACAAAAACTGTTAGATTCACTTCAACATTTAAATTTAATTTGCCAAAATATTTTCATCACTTTGAGACTGCGACCTGTTCACTGACAAAATTCCGTGCAGCACGGAATTTTGTTGGAAGATATTAATTCAAAACTTATGAAAACAAGACATTTGTACTCAGAACCAGAGCCAGTTTCTGCCGGGTTGGTAACGAAAGGGTTAAAGACTTGTTTAATGATCCCATCTCCCAATGTTCCTTCAATGATGATATTGGTTTGTTCTCTTGGGTGTAGAATTTCTTTATCTTTTTGATTCTTTTTGATTCCTTGCCATTCTTACTAAAGTAAGGCATTATGTTCCCTCCTGTGGTCTGTTGCACTACAAAGAAATGAAGAACTCCATCATCACCAGCAGAAGGCACCAACATCACCAATGTTCGTTTGTCTTACTAGAGCTTTTAGATTTTATCAATGTTCCCTGCTTATTACTGAAATCCAGGTTGCTGCTGTTGGGTAAATTTTAACCTCCTCTAGGTCAAACATTGGTAAACTGTTGTATATAGTATTTTGATGTCTGTATGGTCTGAGTTCAAATCCTGTTTGGGTCACTAAAGTTGATTCAGTTATGTTTCTTTTATTAAACCAAATGGTCCTGTGCCTAGAAAAGGATACAGTACCAGAATATGTAACAAGGGCCCAGGAGTATTGAATCTAAAGTAGTAGGCCATTGGTTACAGCTATGAAACCATTTGAACCATGGTATGTTTTGTTGTACCCCCTTCAGTCTTCCCTCTAATAGTAGCCATCTATCTTCCCTTTAGCAAGACACCTGTGCCTGTCCCTCTAGCATACTTTAGCTTCTCAACCCATTGCAGACTGCCATCTCCTTCTCGTCTACAGCTCCACTCAGTCAAGAATGTCTTTGTATTGTTAGCAATGGGAGGGGCATCTGTCTATAGAAACCATGTCAAAGCAGACATTGGAGCCCAACACACTCATCTTGCTTGTTGGATCCTGTCAAATCATCCGACCCAAGCTTGTTGCATGGAAGATGGATGTTAAATAATGATGAGCAATAAGAATGGTATGTTGCTATTAAAATTTGTTTCCACTATCTGTAAACTGTGCCTATCATCTAATAATAAATTCATCCATATTAACATTGAAAACTAGATAAAGGAAATAATCTTCAGGATTTGAATTCTCTTTTTATTCTAGTTCTAAAGCTGTTTGTCTATCACTGATTGGGCGAGTGTTGCCTTATCCAACAATATTGCCAGCTCTAGCAAAATTTGATCTTTAATGGCTGGAAGTTTGTTTTTCATTTATTTTTATAAGTAAACTATAGTTAAGAGCCGGATGTCTCTAACTTATCTTGCTACCACTAAAGCAAAAGAAAATCTCATATATCTGGGTTGGGTACTGAAGACAAGGAGTTTCAAGTGGTCGTGTATGTTTGTGTAGGCACATATGTCAGTGTATGTGTGGGGGAGGCACCTAATATTAGTGGTTATTTTTGTTTGATATGACATTGTAGTTCACTACCATAAACCTTTACTGATTCAGATAGATTTCTGTTGACTCTAAAAACTGCTTTCTTTTAGAAAACTATTCTTGAAATGAGTGTTTATAATCAAATATATATATTCTTTGAAAATAAAAGTTGAAAATCTTAAAGAATTATTCCTGCATATTTTAATGGAATTCAATTGTTATGACCAAAAAAGAAGTAACACATTTGTTTTCCTCATAACATTTCCAAATTTGTTAAAGATTAAGTTAAAAAGTATTTGTTTGATTTTTATCTGTTAGTATTATTTAAATAAATGGATTTAAACCTCTTGCTATCCTGCAATTTAATACTTTGTTAACAATTAGATGATAGTTAAATACTCCCATTTTGTTCTTTGCACATAAAACTCTCTACATTTCTCTCTCTCGAGTTTTCCCTTTCTCAGTTGTACTTGAAATACGAAACTCATTCATTTCGTCTCACCTCATCTACATCTCGCTTACCATAAAGAATTAGATTTTTTTCACTGGAGTCAAAAATATTTTCTAACAAATACACTTACAAATATCCGTCAAATGTAAATAATATACATAATTCCTCCTCTCTTAAATATAGAACTGTGAAATACACTTACAGTTTAAAGTATAAATTCCTTCAAGGTGATTTTCTTTCTAGGCTAGACATATGAATGTTTCTATTATTGCTAAAATCTAGAGTACAAATTTGGATGAGTTGACCTGCTAAGTTTGAACTAGTTAGATTAAGTCTGCAGATATATCTGATATTGATTTCTGTAATCTGATTTTTTTTTTTTTTGTCAGTATTGTCTGGTTTATTTGTGTGAAACTATCTCTACTTGTACATTTGTTACTGTTTTCTTTCTCTTCTGGTGTCATCTTATCATTTTGCTATTAATCAGTCTTCAAAAGTACAAGCTATTTCATGCTATATTTAATATTTATTTTTCTAAATTCTGTTTTCTCTCTCCATAAATGTAAAAGTCATAAACTGTTATTCAGCATCAATATTCAACCCTTTCTTACTTGTGAGTGGTAGGATTATTATTGTGGTTGTTATAATTTATTATTATATTCTTTTTAACTTGGATTTTGTTGTAAGTCTTGGAATCTTGCATGAGTAACAGGTTTTGCTACCCACAGCCTGTGTGTGATACCAATGCTATGGGGTGTTTTCCAAAGTGTGTTCTCAAATTTACTACTAGGGTAGAAAGGATCATTTATTAATGAATTAATGAAAGAAAAAGAGGTGGGCTTGGAGAAAATAATCAGTAATGTTTCAGTGCATCTATAAACACCAGTTTAGCTAAATGCTATTGGGATTTATTGACTGTGACCAGGAGTGCAGTTTATCATGTAATTGATATTACATCAATGCTTTCATTAGTGAATGATAAATCTAGGTTTCTGTGTACTGGTGAGGGGGCACGTTAATTTGTTGAGTGTTAAAAAAAACTTTGAATGGAATAGGTGAAGGTATATTTTGGAATGCTTTTTTTAAATGAGAGTTCAGCAGCTTCCAAGTTACAGAAACTAACTGGAGATAGGAACTTGATGTCCAAGAATCTTGTAAATATCTGTGAAAACACTTTTGCAATCAACTTGTATTCAACCTACCTTCGTAGGTTGAAAAGTGATGTAACAAGAAAAACCAACAATAATCATTATGTTGTATTGGCAAATTTCACTCAAATTCATGCAATATTCTTATTTTTATGATTTTGGATTAGCTGCATTCCATCAATTTCTAACTGGATTGGGAGAATTATAGAGAGAAAGCCCAGTAGTTAAACAAAATTCTGAATCCATAGACGACAGTATGAAAATGACTTGGAAAACCTTCCAGCCTATTTCATGGTAGGCAACACAGATGAGGGCAGCAAAATCCAAGTCCTTCATTCACCAAATGCCACATATCAGAGGAGGTTTCAAGTAGTGAAAGTGTAGAAAAGCCAATGGCAGTGCTCCAGCATGACCACAACTCTTGAGCTCACAACTAGTGAGAAAAAAGAAGAAAAAAATTGGTATTCATTTTTTTTTTTGTTTTTCCGGTACCATCATTGTTGAAATTCTTTCCCCATTTTGTCATTACCAACATTGTTCCTTATTTAACTAATGGTTCTTGATTCTTATTTCAACTGTTATTTTGTTTTCTTACAATTTTGTCTGAATCAATAACTTTCTAAGATCTGAATTGGCCTTTTTTTTCATTCTTTCTTTCACTTTCACAATAATCTTTTCTTTATTTCACTTGCATCTTCTGCTTTAATCACAGACATTGCAATGTTCCATTTGCTTTCTATTTTGCATTCTGCGACAAACTGAAATGCAGTTTTTTTTTTTTATTGATTTGTAACTAAATTAGTGTCTCTTGACTATTTTTGAAACTTGTTGAGGAAAAAATTCCTGTCTGGAGTATTTGGCTTAATTAGTAAGGAGTTAGCTTCTTCATTCACTTGGACCTTAGAATTCAACATAAAACTCTGTGGCTTACTGATTTGTAGTTTTGGGTTTTGAAGAAAAATTAAACTTGTTTTAAACTCTCTCAACCTGTTTAACTCTGTTTTAAATTTCTAACAGCAAATTTCTTTCTTGTTTGCACTAAAAACATATACCATATTTTAACATGTATAACGAACCCCCTAATTTGGGGGTTTAAAATTTAGAAAAAAGGTTTTGTAGGGGATTATAATACTATCCATGTATAAGAAACTCCCATATTTTTTTTAACCTAATTTTTGACAAAAAAAGGATTCTTTATACACATTAAAATACGGTAATTCATCATCATTTTCTCTTTCTTGCTATTTATTTGTCATTTATTTCTTCTCATTTTTAAGTCCCAGTGGTTAAAATTTAAATAAATACATTAAAATTTTTTTTATCTATGATTTGTTATAAAAATGCTATGTAGTCTTTCATCTTTATTACATTAATGTAACTTCAAAATAATTCATAACTGTATGTAGAAACAAACCCACTTGTGCAATCATACACACAGGCTGCTTCCAAAAACTTTTTTCCCTCTTCTGTTCTTTATCAAAACTATGATAGAATTTCATCTTGGTAATTTTTAGCTTTTAGTCCAAAGTCATGCTATCCTAAATATGCTCACATCTAGATTAGTCTGTTTACATTGCTGTATAAAAGCTCAGTTATGTTGAGATGTTGGAGAGAATCCAAATGGAAATTATTTGAAGAAGAAAGTCTCCTCTTCCTCCTCCTTCTCCTCCTTTTACTACTGACCTAAGTTAGAGTTTATATACTGTTATTGAATTAATTTTACTCTGTGATTCTAACTAATAATATAGTTAACCCTCCGGCTCATGTCTGTCTACTATGATGGTGATATAAAATATAGTGGATCGTAAATGGAGTGAATGATAGCGTCACTCACCTAGGATGTTTGTGTGGTTTGAGGTGAAGGTTGTTAATGTCTGGGAAAAAGATAGAATGAGAAACAGACCTGAACACAATGGTACATCAAAGTTGTTAGAATCTGGGTTGGACAGTGAAAAGCAACATTTCATAACCAGTCTTCAAACTTTTGGTTTCTATTCAACCCTCTGCCATCTGTTTCTAACCAAAACAGTGGAATCAATGACTTCAAGGAAATTCTTTGGCTTGTAAACTTGTTTTCTAAATTTTCTAAACACTTCAGAAATTACTAATTGCTAATTTTTAGAAATGTTTCAAAACTATTCACTTTTAAGCATTCTTATAAACATATTTAGCTGTGAAAGTGCTCGTTCCTATTTCCAGAATTCATCTCGCTTTGTTGTTAGACATTAGGTTCTTCAAACTGATGCTGACGTAGCATTTTGGAATCCTTCTCTAAACATTATAATTCCTTTTAATCTTTGTTTTTAATTAGAAATTCTTTTCATAAATTAAAAATCTAGCCTAAAATTGATTTCATAAGCACGTGCATATTGTTGTTGTTCAGAGGTAGTCTAGGTTTCCAACCATTAATGCACTTGCTAAGGGATACAACTCTACATTATTCTTGCCCTGGCTTTTTATACCATAGTGGAATATGGGGCTAGGAAATTACTAACATCAAAATAAGCTTATTTAATTAGGATGAAGACTCGTATGTAAAAATTGTTAGTAACAGAGGATTATATATAATGAACTTTTTCTTTTTACTGCAGTAAGAAATTTTGATAAAAAATATTAACAAGTGAAAACTGCTAATTTTCAGACTCGTTTGTTGTGTTTTTGTTTCTTGTTTTTCTATTCCAAACTCTGTCTCTTTCAGAGATATTCTCCCTCACAAGAGCTAAACTAATAACTTTTGCAATTGAAAGAGAATTATATAAAACACTTTGTAAATTACATGTAATTGTAATTAGCAGTGTACATTGTAATTAAATATGTCACTGTAATTATGTAAGTAAATTAACCCAACTGTGTGTGCGCTGTCAATATTTGGCAGAAATGTTAGCAAGCCGGGCGAAATGCTTAGCGGTATTTCGTCTGTCTTTACGTTCTGAGTTCAAATTCCACCAAGGTCGACTTTGCCTTTCATCCTTTCAGGGTTGATAAATTAAGTATCAGTTGTGTACTGGGGTTGTTCTAATTGACTGACCCCTTCCCCCCAAAATTTCAGGCCTTGTGCCTCGAGTAGAAAAGAATATTTGTCTAGGATTCAAGATGTAGACTGATAAAGTATAATTTAGTTTATTAGCATTTAGCAAAAGCATTCATTTAAGTTTCCACAGACCACTTAATGATATTGTTTTAAATAATTAATTTGTACTTACATTTTGATTTGTCTTAATAAATTTTGTTTTATATCTTAATGAATAATTACATTGTTTTATTTCACCTTCTACTTACTAATCAAGTGGATGATGATGATGATAATAATAATAATAATAATATTGATGTTGCAACTGTTGTCACTAACCTGTCTGTTCTTGAACATCACCCATGAACACATTCATAAGCTTTCACTCTCAGCAGCAGATGACTAATATATTATTACAGTTGGTAGCGGAAGCATTTTCCATTGTGCACTCGGTTGCTATGGTTATCAATGAGCAGCAGCAGCAGCAGCAGCAGCAAGCCTACTGCTACAAAAATTGATGTTACCATTGATTTGTCTGTCTGCAATGGCTGGCTGATTTCTTCAACAACCTGTCCTGCTGCACTCAAGCCTCTCTATAATTTCTGCTTACGCCATTTTTAAGGCTAGTAAATGTTTGCAGGCATGAATCATCAATGTCCAATGGTGGGGACGGGGGAGGAGGGGGAGACAACAACATTTACTTGTATGTTTTTCCTTTAATGCTGTTAGCTTTCATCTTTCTCTCATTATGTAGAAAACCTTTTGGCTCGGCAGAGATATATGCTTACACCATTATAAATGTGCTAATAGGAAGAAAAAAAACAAAAAGGAACCTTGTCCTGCTTCTCCATAGTCTCCTTTTCCTATGTGTGTGTGTGTGTGTGTGTGTGTGTGTGTGTGTGTGTGTGTGTGCGTGTTTGTCAAGTCCCCACCACCACTAAACACTGCAGTAGTTATTTGGAGGAGGCAGAGGAGGAAAACACTGGCTGCAGCAAGCAATCCAGTCGTATTTAATTTATGCTCGTTTCATTGTTTTCTTTTCCCATTTATATTCATATTGGAAACTGTGAATAATCCTGCTTCCCTTTCGGAGAAAATAGATAACATTGATACAAGTGTTTTAGTTTATTAACTCAACTTGTCTCTGGTTGATGTCAATTAAACATTCTGATATTCATGACCTTGTTTCTAGTCCTTTTTTTAAAAATAACTGTTTTGTCTATGAGAATACATTTTTTTCTTCTTACCCTTGCAATATTTTTCAGTAGCAGCAGATTCTTGTATAATCTGCTCCTTATACTACATTCCTTTTCCTGACAGATCCATCACAAATTATTCCACAACAGCTCTTTCGTTTAGTTTTGTAATTCCTATTTGTTGCAATGGATTGAGGTTCTACAAGTTAGAATTACATTCTGCTACTCGTTTTTTTTTGTTTTTTTTGTTTTAAATTAAAACGATATGGAAACAATATTTGACTGGCTACTCTCAACTTTTCTGATTCTGCTGTCTTTTAGCAAATAGATTGTAGTTACTAGTTGTCAAATTCCATCTAAGTACATGACTCCTGAGCTAAAATTAAAATGTATATCAGATAAAAATTCTTTTCTAACAAATAACACCTGCATTTACTAATCCAAAAATAAAGCTGGAACTGTCATAGAACTCTTAAACAACTGAGTTGCTTAAGTCTTGGAAGTTGATTCCTGCTTGTTTTGTCATCTTCAGCTGCAGCAAGGCTCTCAAAGTAGCAAAGTAGAATAGAGAAACTGTTATTTGTAAAGGGATGTGGAAGTGTATATCTGAGGAAATGCATACATAATATACAAGTTTAAAATGTATAATTTAAAACCTGATGTGGTGCATGTCAGTACGTTTTTAAGACTTAAAATAAAGATTTAGTATTTTTTAAAAATCGTCTGGGAATAGTTCTGTTTTTCTCACTAGTAACAGAAGTCCTACAGTTTTTGGATTAAACTGTATTAAAACTTAATATCTACTTATTTTTATATATTATCCTCGGTGTTTGTATCTAGAGACAGTTATATTGGAGATGTTTCTGTTTTTTCCTGTAACAACTCATTGCTCTTGGTAGGTTTCTAAACAATGCAGCTGTTAAAAAAAGACAGCTCTGTAATCGGTCATTGAGACCTAACATACAGGTTAATATTAAGAGCAGAACAAACACAAATGAAGGTCATAGATCTTGTCAAATGAATGAAAATTGCAGAAATTAATACCTTTAGATAAGGAAACAGTATGATCTAAAGCTATGATAAAATTAGACAAGGTCAATTAAAAGATTTTGAGAAAGGTTAATTTAATCAACTTGATTATGAGTGCACAAGCATACTCGATCGTAAAACATCAGTGATAAATAAGACTAAAGGGACTGTATCCTTAGGATGAGGGTTCAAACTATGGTACTTCTTTACATGTTGGTTACTTTTTGGAGAATGCATCTCATACTATTTGCATTTTCATGACTCTTGTATACACATGAGTCATGGATATGAAAGAATATATTGATTAGAAAATGATTTCTGAAACTGGTAATGGTTTTCTACATTAAATCATCATTGATTGACTTGTTATAATAGAGAAATACTACTTTTAACCTTTTTTTATATTATACCATGTTACATTATTTTAGAATACTGGATTAAAGTATACTCTCCTTTTCATCTTCTATTTATTACCCTTTTACTTTTTGCTTTACTTGGCATTCTTCATCCTATATATATATATATATATATATATATATATATATATATTTGTATTTGAAGCTAAAACATCTGTTGTGCTTAGGTGTACCTTCCTGGCATGATTTTGGACTTTCTTAAGGGAATTCTTAATATTCAAGTTCTGAATGAACCCAAGATATATACAATTGACTGACCTTATTGTCATTGGTTTATGTTGACTGAGTGTGGAGACAGCTTGGTAATATCTACTCTTCTGTGATTAAGGTAAAACCCAGAATTCCAGGAACTCCTCATACTTTCATAATTAGAAATTGATGATGAAAGTGATCTAGTAGCCATGACTTTGGGCTATACACATGAGTAACATCAGAATAGGAAATTGGGAATTATTTAAGAGATTGGTTGGTTGCTGGTAAGGCATGGTAGCCTGATGAGTTTAATGGCTAAAATTAGGTCTTGTTGCCAAGACAAGTTCAAAAGTTGGCTCAGCTCTATTTTGAATTATCACACACATAGCAGAAAGAGTTTCTTCTTTTTTAAACAGGTATCTGTTGTTGTGTCATCAACAGCCTTCATTGTCTTTTGTTGAGCTTTTCAAAAGATTACATGAACATGTAGCTACAACCAGTAAATTATTTCATTAACTTTTCAAGTCCAAAATGTATTTAGGGAGGAAGAAGGTGAAACCGTTTTGGTTTTTGTTTCTGTTTCTGAAGGAGTCTTTGTTTTCTGTGTTCATAAACATAATTTGTTTGGAAGCTTTTTAGAATTCTGGTGTGAATGATCCTTAGTCATTGCTGTTTGCAAGAAACAAGTCTCAAAATAGAAAGCAATTTGCTAAATACAGAAATGTGAACATTATGTTTTTGGTGGTGGGGACTTCTTTTTTTTCTTTCAATCTCTTAGCCAAGACTTTCTTTTCGTTTCATAATAAAATCATGAAAAGCATATTGTTAAAAAGAAAAGAAAACAAAACATTGATAGGGTCTGGAACTGGAGACTGCAAAACCTCTCTTCCCTCCTTTTATACCAGTCCACTTATACCTTTAGCTTCTGTGCTATAATAATGATGTCTTTCAGATCAGATATTTTATTCTTGTTAGGATATATTTTATTGTATTATTGTAAATTCTGTTTTAATATTTCTGATCTGGCTACAAAAATGTCATGAATCATACATCATATATATAGGTGTGGCTGTGTGGTAAAATGTTTGCTTTTCAACCACAAGGCTCTGGGTTCACTCCTACTGTGTGGCACCATGGGCAAGTATTTTTTACTATAACCTTGTGAGTGGATTTGGTAGATGGAAATTCTGTGTGCGTGTGTAAGAGAGCAATAGAATAAAAACCAAGCTTTAAAAAAGATAAGTACTGGAGCTGATTTGTTTAACTAAAGTTTTTCAAGTTGGTGCTTAAGCGTGGCTGCAGTCTAATGACTGAAACAAGTAAAAGATATATATATATACATATATATATATATATATACATATATATATATATATATATATATATATATATATATATATATATATATATATATATATGTATAGCATTAACGCTGAGCTTCTATTTGAAATCCACTGTTTGATCATGTAGCTGATTTTCTCGTTACAAAATGATGTAAAAATCATTTTGTTTTGAAATTTAGCATTGTTTTTTAGTTTTAAAACAAGTTCCTCATTTCAAAGTGTTTCATGTATTTTACACAAACCTTCTCAAGCAGTTTCATAGATTTAGATTTTAGAGTTAATTTTGAATTATATAATGTTTGAGATAATCCTGAAAGCTCTATTAATCTTTATTGATTGATAATATAGCATTTCCCTCAGGATTAATTAAAAAAAAGATGTTTCTTTTTTAATTTTTGTTAAACTCACTTTATTTTAAAGCAGTGGTTTTCAACTGAAGTCCATGTAAGATTTTGTTGTTAAAATTTATCTGTAATAAATTGCTGACTTCTACAATACACACAGTATTTTTTTCCTAATAATATTTAATTATAAAAGTATAATAGGATTTTTTAAACATTGAATGGCTGTGGGGCAGTGGTTCACCACCATAAATAGTTGAGAACCTCTGTTTTAAATGGTTGTTAGGCTAATTTATTATAATAGTTCTCATATCTTATACAATAATACTTTTCATGAAATTATTTTCCATAATTGCAATTTAGATTTTAAAAAAGACCCAAGTAATTGTATGGGGTGGGGGTGAATGTGAACAGGCAAGGGGTTTTCTAGCCTGTAGATTTTCCTGTTTGGAATAATGGAATTTCAACCAAAATTATATTTTTGCTCGTTCATCAGGAAAAAGGGAATAACTGGAGATGAATATTTTTTCTTTAATTCTCTGCGTCTCTCGAATGCTTTACTGGTTTGGTTTTTCTAAGTTAAACAGATTGAGATAATCTGATGGTACTTTTAAATGTTACCAACATTCTCTAATGAAACATTAGGTTCATTAATGTCGAGACACACACACACACACACACCTCGTCAAGTCTAAACAAAACACTTGACAACTGACTCATTACACAAATGTATACAAATACTTCTTAATGAGACACTTATTACTTTTCTAAATGATAAATCTTGTTTTATATTGACTTAATCCCACAATCTTAACAAATGAAATGTTAACAATTCAACCTTAATCTGCTTGCTAGGAATTTCATAGTAACATGGTAAATACTTATGAGAAAATATCAGGAAGGAATGTAATGTTTATCTTAGTAAAATATCTCCTGTTGAATTTGATTTGGTGAATGGAGCTGAAATAAGCTGTAAAATCATATCAACACATTGTGCCACGTAAAAAGTGCTGGGCATCCAGCTGTAGGAACCAAGCCAAAAGAGACTGTAGAACCCTTGTGCAGTCCCTGGCTTTGCCAGTTCCTGTCAAGCCATCCTACCCTAGTTTTAATTCCCTTAAATTCAAGCAACATCTTCATTTAAGGGCTGTAGGTTGACCAAAGCAATGCTAAGTTTTAGCAATGGCATTTCTTGTTGAGAGTTTCAAGTGAAGCAGTTTAAATCTTCAACATTCTTAATGTGCCAAGTCATTATCATAAAACTTAAACATATTCTGTGTTTCCCCCATAAGGACAGAATTGAGAGCATAGGAAGGATTTCTGATTTACTAGACTTGTTTCCAAGTAGATGGTGCTCTGACTAAAAACAATTATGCTGTGTAGTGGAATCATCCAGCAGATTAAAGGCTGTTACTTGTTTGATTTGAGATATTACACTTCACTCTATCCTCCATACATTGCTTCATACAAACAATGATTACAGAAGGAGTTACTTTACTCTGTCTCTGATAAATAAAAAGCCAAACTTTTTGCTTTACACTTGGATATTATACTGTACAGTGCTCCATCATAGAATACATGGTACTCCATATTATAATGTTGTTATGATATAATTTTTCTATATTAATTGAATTAAAATTTAAAATGTTATTTCTTATCAGTAAGAAATCGACAAACATATTTGCTAAGTCTGCAATTACGTTGAACTGTGACATTTTCCTACCATAAATACTGTACTTGCCAACTGGAAACATTCCAAATGAAGGTTTGCTCTTATAAAATGTTGAATAAATGTTGTTGCATTTTCCCATTTCACATTCTTCACTGGTTTCTATGCTGGATGGCATTTTAAGGTTGATTCTTTGCAAAGAGGATTTTTTTTCCTTGTAGTTTCATAAATATCTTCTAAGAAATTTTAAAATTGTGTGTGTGTCATCTAAATGAATGAATTTTATATTTACCACTATTTCTGGTGTTGCTCTAAAACTGTTTTGTGGTTCCAACCATTAGAGAGAAAATGTTGCTCTAACAACCAAAAAAAGAAGTGAACTTTTAACATTGTTGGGTCTCATTAGCTTCAGTGCCATTAGAACTTCCCAGCTGTTCTCAGTGAAACTTGTACTGTATTGGATCTTCTTAATGGGCCTTATAACCCCCAAAGCTGATTTAGAACAAGACTAGAAATAATTTCATAAAGATTGGCTTGGATGCTGTATTTTGTATTATTTGATTTTCCTGGCTAAAGACTAATGGCCAAATCTACACCAACATGATCTTCTTCTCAATCCTGACTTCATTCCTGTCCGTTTTTTCATTCATCTCGAAAACGAGTGGCTTTAATGGGACTAAAATTATTAAAACTCAACTTGGTCTAAAAATAATTTTTATTTAGCTACACTGTCATAATTAGGACGTTTAATTATGACAATTCATAAATCAAGCAATAAACCCTGTTTTGTTAGGCATTTTATATGATTAGTAAATTGTGGAATGAAAATTGACACTCCTGGAAATATTTGCCACTTAATAGGAGGAATATGTTTAATTTTTGGAATTACATTTATTTTTGATAGATAAGTATCTCTTTGTGTACTGGTTCTGGTGATGCTGTTATGTTTTAATCAAAATCTTTATCGGTTGGCTATGGTATGTGATGCAAACACCCCAGATAAGAAAGCTGTACTCAGAGAAGAGATGTCAAATTAGTTTCATTCTACGTCAAAATAGCTTGGCTTTTACAACAAAAATATCCTTCATAAAAACCTACCAAAACTCTGGAGCAAGTAAAATGTATTTGTTTTTTTTTACACAGGAGAGTTATGACCTAAAAACTACTGTCAGCATCATGTCCTTTATTTTAAGTGTTATTCTCACCAGTGTTTCTGTATGGATCTTTTATCATTCTTACTTTACATGGATTATTAAAATCACTAAAATCATGTAGTATTTATAGATTACAGGATCTGATCTAATTGAGAGCAGAAGTGAGAGTTGACCACAGTAAGCAGGTTTAAGTGGAGGAAATATTTTGTGTCCCCTTGCTATCTCAGCTGTCCTTAACTTGTTGCTACAATTTTGTCCCTGCTTCTACTCTTTTCCAACCAGGTTTAGTGTACAATAGGTTCAACATTTTTATTATATGGCAAGTTGTAGAAAGAGGATTTCAACTTGTGAAAGACAAAAGAATTGATAAGAATTATAGCAAATATTTTCAGTTTTGCAAATTGTAAAGTTGTTTTAAAATTGATTTGATGTTGCACATTTCTGTAAATTATTTGCCAGACAGCTTTATGGTAGATTCACTTTAAAACAGAAATATTTCTACCACATGTGTTTTCAGTTTGTAGATTGTTTTCTTATACTTGATGTAATTTTGAAGAATGCAATTCTAAAGTAGACTTGGATAGTTTTCTTCTGCTATTTTATTTTGCAAAACAAGTTTTTACTTTTGTATTTATTTTTGTTATACTTTTTATTGACTTGCTTGATCCAATGAAAGCATGAACTACTGTTAATTCTCTGTTAATACCACATTATTATTATTA
Source organism: Octopus bimaculoides (assembly GCF_001194135.2). NCBI lineage: Eukaryota > Metazoa > Mollusca > Cephalopoda > Octopoda > Octopodidae > Octopus > Octopus bimaculoides. The sequence continues at coordinate 60,045,582 of NC_068994.1, read as the reverse complement.
TTATTATTGCCACCATCATTGTTGGGAGGGCAGCAGTTAGGCAGAATTGTCAGAGCATTGGACAAAATGCCTTGTGGTAGTTTGTGATAGTCCTTTATGTTCTGAATTGAAATTTTGCCAAGATTGGCTTTGCTTTCAATTAAATAAAGTACTTGGGCACTTGACTTTATTTTATTGACTTGGGACATCCTCTTTGGTGTTGTGCTTACGTTAGAATTTATTGTTACTATTATTATTATTATCATTATTATTATTATTATTATTATTATTATTCAGTGAATGGTGGATTGGCAAAATCATGAGAGTATTGAACAAAATATATTGATGGATTTGTTGAGGATTTTTTTTAGATTTCAGGGTTGAAATCTCACAGGTCAGCTTTGACTTGCCTCCTCTTGGGGTTGATAAAGACTAGCCCAGCTCCAGCATGGCCACAGCCAAATGACTGAAACAAGTAAAAGAATAAAAGAATACACATAAATATATGACAGGCTTTTACACAGTTTAGTTTCATTTAATAAATTCCATTGGGCAGGAATCACCCAACCTGAGCTTTGACAGAAGATACCCAAGGTTCTGTGTAATGGGTTCGAACACTTGGTGTTGTGCATTCTTTAATCTATAGCTACTCGTGTTATTTTAGCTCCTGGCATCTGACTAATTAGCCTAATTATATAAATTAAATTCTTCCCAGCATACCAAATAAGATCATTTCCC
>NC_068994.1:60035295-60044516 GCF_001194135.2 Octopus bimaculoides | reverse complement strand
TTTAACCCCTGCTGATCATCACTGCACATAGAATACACCTTCCGCCCCCCCCTACAAGTGTAACTTAGAAACTCATTCCTTTGTTCGGGTATTTCTAATTTATCACACACTGTCATCTCTTCAAATTCACAATTGTCTGGATTCTTTTTCTTTTCATGTTGTCTCTTACCAGCTTCCATATAGGTTGTGGGTGTCCAGCTCTTAAGACGGCCAATTAAAAAGCAATTTAACATAAAATGATAGTTTCTATAACAACCTGGATCTTATATTAGACTTCATTGTTCCACTGAAAGACAAAACAGGATTCATTGAAGTTTCTGCAAATTAACCCTGGAAATTATTCCCAATTTTCAGATGCAAATTTATTTCCCCATTCTTTCATTAAGTATATTTTCTTAGAAAAACTAGCGGTCATACTTGAGCTTTAGATCCACATTTAGTATGACTTGTAAGAATTTTTAATTATTGAAAGGAAAAAAAATTCGTCAGTGGAGTGGCATCATTCAGGTACTGAAACGATGTAAAGCGCATTGTATAACATCTTATGAATCTGATTGATCTTGTGATCAAAGTTTTGAAAGAAGACGATGTGTGTCTTTCATTATTGAAAGCTGAAATTTTTTCTTTTTCTGTCAAACTGTTCAGTCCTAACTAGTTTAATGGCTGAAAGTGTCACACAAAAATATTAATGTTGGGAACAGGGTGAGTCAAGCTAGAAATTGATAGTTTTTACATTAATATTTTATAGAAATCAATTTTTGTGCCTCTTCCTCATCATCATCATCGTCATCATCGAACACAGACTATGGTAGATAGTATTTCTTAAACCTGAGACCTGTTTGTTGTCTGGCTACAGAAGAATTTTCTTGTTTCTCATCACCATTTGTAATTCTGTGAATGTAATTGTTGTTGAATTTTTATTTTTACATGAAACACAAACAAAATCTGATGACATCACCACTATTTAGATGTTGTACAGTAGGCGTCAACCTCTTCTTTTTTTTTTTTTTTTTTTTTTTTTTTTTTTTTTTTTTGTGGCATTTCAGATATCTCTCTGAAATGCCAAATTCTTCTCTTCTAATGCCGCTATCTTTTTGGCCAGATTGACATATCTGTAAATCATACCACAGAAAATAGATAATTTTAAGACAGATATTGTCTAGGATCAACTGTAAATTTTACATTCACGGATCTACTGTTAATCAAAATATTCAACATGGTTATAAACTGGTTTTATTTGAGGGCTGAGATGCAACCCCAAGCTTCTTTTGTATGATTTTGTTACCTATTGATAACGTTTTTTATCTATAAACTGTTGAGGCCCTGCAAGTAGTATTTACGATCCATTTTGTGGCCTGCAAAGATTGTCTTGCTTTTTCAGTTTTCTATTCTTGTAAATACAGATGAAATCTCTCTAAGTACAATTCATCCCATTAATACTGACCCAAAATCTCAACAATGAAGCCAATGCAGTTCTTTCTATTCTCAACTCATCTTGTCTAACATTTATCTAAATTGCATCATTTTTCATAGCCTTGCTAAATTACACTAGACAATTTTAAAATAGTCTCTAAACAACAACTCAAAAGAGGGTTGTAAAAATATTAACAAATTCTTTTGAAAATGTTAGCTAAAATAATTTTTATAGTAAAATATAAACTTAGAGATGCAGGCATGGCTGTGTGGTTAAGAAGCATGCTTCCCTTGTGAGTCTTGGGTTCAGTCCCACAGTGTAGTTCATTGGCCAAGTGTCTTCTACTATATAGCTCTAAGCAAAGCCTGCCTGTTTGTGTGTGTGTGTACTCTTGTCTTGACATCACGTGATGGTTGCAAATGAGCATTACTAATCTTACAAGTTAGGTTGTTTGTTCCCAGTCTTCTGTGTAGAACATGTCTGGCCATTGGGAAATCTTATCTTGCTTAGAATCAAGTGAGGAGTGATGTGAGGAAAGGCATCTGACTGTAGAAAAATCTGTCTGACCCATGCAAGCATGTAAAAATAGATGTTAAATGATGATGATGATGATAAATTCATAGCTAAAATAATGTTTAGTATTTTTTGATTTTTGAATGTTGGCTCATATTTGAACAGAAAATGATTTAAATTGGTTATGCTTTGTCTTACATTCATAAATAAAGTAGAACTGAAATTTAAAAATGTATTTGACAAGTTGATTTTATGGGACTTGCATATATTTTACCAGTAAAAGAAACCCTCTTAAAAGACCTCCAATTGCATATATTAGCAATATTAATTCTGGTTCATCATCATCATCATCATCATTATTGTTTAATGTCTGCTTTCCATGCTGGCATAGGTTGGATGGTTTGACCGAGGTCTGGCAAGCCAGAAGGTTGCACCAGGCTCCAATCTGACTTGGCAAAGTTTCTACTGCTGGATGCCCTTCCTGATGCCAACCACTCCGAGACCGTAGTGGGTGCTTTTAACATACCACTGGCACGGGAGTCAGTCAGGTGGCACTGGCATCGACCACGCTTGAATGGTGCTTTTTACGTGCCACCAGCACGGGAGCCACTTTTTAAATGGACAGAATCATTGTTGCCAATTTTTGTTTTTAATGTTTCATTGTAGATTTGATTGCCATTTCAAGTTTCTATCTTTGAGCTGTTGTTTGTAATTTTGTTTTATTCTAAGATCTGTTTTGATTTTCTTCAGATCCAGATGATCCAGAATACATTCGTCAGAAGCAACGACCAGCTGTTGTAAAAGAAGATGTAAAGCAAATGGAGGACCGCAGACGTGTCTCCATTGTGCTGAATAGCGAAGCCTTTCGAGAAGAATTGGAGCAAATTGTCCACGAACATATGAAAGCTGGCCACCACCCTGCGAGTCTCGCCTTGCAGCAGATTACCGAACTTCTGATGCCACACTCTGCTTATCGTAGTAATAGTGGATTCCGAGGTAGGTCCTTTGATTCAATAAGCTCTTTAAACTAAACATCCTATGTCTTTCATCAAGACTTGTATTCTTAAGATATATTTCTATTACAACCAAATCTTATGTAGTCTTAATATAACAAAAATCCTTACTTTAATCTTTTCTAGTTCACAATTTCTAGTTCACCCTAACCTTATATGTGGGTGAGGTTCACTTGTTTCTGAATTCTTAATTAGTGAAGGTGCATGGCTCAGTGGTTAGAGCATCGAGCTTACGATTGTGAGGTTGTGAGTTCGCGAGTTCGCTTCCCAGACCAGGCTGCATGTTGTGTTCTTGAGCAAGACACGTTATTTTACATTGCTCCAGTTAACTCAGCTGTAGAAATGAGTTGTGATGTCACTGGTGCCAAGCTGTATCAGCCCCTTTGCCTTTCCCTTGGATAACATTGGTGGCGTGGAGAGGGGGGGCTGGTATGCATGGGCGACTGCTGGTCTTCCATAAACAACCTTGCCTGGACTTGTGCCTCAGAGGGGAACTTTCTAGGTGCAATCCCATGGTCATTCATGACCAAAGAGGGTCTCATCTCCTCAATTATGTCTATATTGAACAGCTTTCTTAGATTTTCATTATTGACCTTTTATTTTGCTCCTTATTTCACTCTTAGCTTTTTTACTCTGATCTTCATTAATTGAATGTTTCTTTGTTGAGATTTTTAGATCAGGAAAGTGGAGAAGCTCACCACTCCAGAGGTTCTGGTTGTTTGTTCCCATTTAGGGTGGATACTTCTGGTTTTTGTTACAGTTATCATGTGATTGCCTACTGTATCATCTCTCTCTCTCTCTCTCTCTCTCTCTCTAGAAATTATCATTTAGGTGTTTTCTTCCCCCTCTCTTTCTTATTTCTATTTTCCAATATTCTTTTGATTAATTATTTCCTTGTTTCTTTAATTTTACTTGTTTTTGGTTCAACTCTGTCATTAGTTTTACCTGATTAGCTTCTTTTAACCCTTTAGTATTTAAGCTGGTCAAGTCAGGCTCAAATATTCTACCTGTTTTATATTCAAACCGGCCAAATCTGGCCTCATGCCCAACCCTACAATGTCATCCTAAGCATAAATGATAACGTCACTGAAACCTTGAAGCTACAAGATAATGCATGATTAATTCAGAACAATGTGAATAACCTAATTTGACAGTAATCTGAATGCTCAAGGGTTAAAGTTATTAAGACTAACCAGAGATATATGAAACACACTGCTTTCAGTTTTCATCAATAAAACGCAGACATTAAATTCGATTATTGTCTTTGGGAAACTATGAAGCGGTAGCTCTTAGTTTTAGTTATTTAATGTTTTATAAAATTCTAATATTATATCTAAGCGCCTTCATTTTCCTTTGGTACTCCTAGGAAAATAGCACATCAAATGATGGCCTTGGCTGTTATAGGAAAAGAGCAGATATATTGTTTGGTATCAGAGATTAGAATTAGTCATGGAATAATATAATGAATTAATGGTTAGAAGATGTTAGTGTGTACAGTGTGGCATTTCAACAGACTGCAAATATGGTAGGGTGTCACTCATCTGACACAGTGAGTTGAAGACTTTCATCATTTGAGACAATCCAAGCAATTAATAAACAGAATCTCTCTCTCTAGAGATATTTAAAATCTAAAAACCAGAAGATAACTCCAGAAGATCGAGTAATTGAAATGTTTGGATAATAATATTGGCAACAAAGTGAAAAAAAAACATGGAAATAAATTTTATCGAAAATTGTTGGCATTTCTGGCTGTAAGCCAAAGTAAGGAGCATTCCAAGTAGATTAGGGGTCATTTCTGGGCAGTAGTATTTACTATTCTTAATCGGTGTATCACACAGCTAGTAGTAGTAGTAGTAGTAGTAGTAGTACACAATACTAATTCAGCTCCACTTTCACCTTAGTTTATTGTAAAATAATGATTTCTTTTTTACATCATTGAAAATGCAAGCAGATAAACAGATATGTAATAGATATGCTGCTATTACACAAAAGTCCTGGGCCACTAAAATACTGGAATTCTTGCCATACACTTTTAGGTTTGCTATTGATAATTTGCAGTTATTTTCTTTACATATCTTAACTGTTGATAGTGCTTTTAGTTGGGTTCTAAAAACTTTTGGGTCTTCACATAACAGAAAGCCCAGATAATCATCATTATCACTGCCACTGCTGTCACGAGATACTTTTTGTTTTGCCTGATATTTCTGCTACTGTCTTTGAAACTAGTTGAAATGTGAACAACCTCCACCTTACTTTCAGAAATATTTTAACTGAAATTAATCTTTAATTTCTTAGCATTTATGTTTCTTTGAGAATCTTGAATTACAAGATCCTTCCGCCACCACTCTCATTTATCTGCATGCTAATGATTTTCACATTACAGTTACCATGGTTATAACATACCTATATTAATTTCGGTAATGCTTTAAAAAAAAAGGTTTAACAGCCAGTCATTAAGATTTCAAGATTTCTATATTTATTTTTAGATGAGTTATTCTTTGATCTGAATATTTTGATGGTGATTTAGTGTGATTGGGAATATATTGGAATCAGAGCAGCTTCGATTTTTTAGGAGAGTTTTAAACACTTGTAACTTCCATTTTTATTTATCTGTTTGTTTTGTGTGTGTGTGTGTGTAATGTTTGCTCTCCAACTTCTGCTGCTGAAGAGAACATTTAATGATTGAGTTCTCTCTATCCCCCCCCCCTCTCTATCTCTCTCAGCATGCAAAAGGTGTGACGCAACATTTTACTAATACAACGGATAGAATGAGGCAAATAGGGAGGCAGATATATTAATAGATGTGTAGACTGATTGTAATAGACAATGTTACAAAAATTGTACTCTAGGGTATTAGCTTGCCTCTTATAATAGTATTAATTAGACAAACAAAGGAAAGTTTTCCTTTAAGACCAATTCTGCCAATAAATGAAAATGAGGATTGTTTTAATACTTGGCAGTGAAAGGCCAGCAGCAGCAACATCAATACCTAGAAGAAGGATTGAGAAAAGTAGATTGATGGAAATAAGTGTGGAATACGTTTCACTTCTGAACCTGCCCCACTTCATTCTATAATAACTGAAGTATTTTCTTGTTGACGCTTAGCTCCAAGTTGGTCTTGATTCATTAGACCTGTCTATGCGCAAAAGTCTTCCAAATATGTCCATCACATCTTTTTCCCCAGACAATGCAACCAGAACTGCTTTATCCAGAGCAACCTTTCCGAAGAAGATGAGAGAATGATATTTGAAAGAGCTTTGATTGCTGTTTCTGACAAGTGACTGCATAGAGTTCAGCATCTTGTTTAGCAACAGTATTTTGTTGTCTTGTGTGGGCAGTTCATTGGGAATGAGGTAATTTTTCTGTAAAACAGAAGTGGTCTGTTTATTTGAGCTTCATAGATGAAACTTAAATCAGCTGGCAGAAAAAAAGTGGACTTAATTGACTCCAGTTAAAATGAAACTCAGAATAGTAAGTTACCAAATGTCACAGAGTGTGGCACATTGAGGAGATAGTGGGGACTTTTGTAGATTCCATGCATGTGGCAGATAAAAACTGCTTTGAAATTCCAAGTTTCAGTTTTGCTAGAAGTTGAAGGTTTTTAATTGTGGCAGGCAGGCTTGTGTGGTTTTGATTTCATTTGTAGAATTCACCAAGAGCAAGAACAGAGTAATTTAGTTGTGTTTTAATTATCAGATAACTCTTACAGATTTAATCATTCACCATGTTAGTCAAGACTGAGTATTAGAGATTATGTTTACAGTGTATACTTAACATGAATTTCTTCTGTTCATTGTTTGTCAGAAGTAAAAACAAACATGGTTTATACAGTAGTTTTGGAATGTTGAAAATTCAAAATATTTTACTGTTTCATTAAGATGTTAATTATTCTTAAAACTGAATTTATTTTAACTTGTATGAGATTTTTACATATTTCTCTATACCCACCTTTTTTGGATAGTGCTTTATTTATTGAAGTTGTCCAGTACATTGAGCAAAACTTTGTAGACATACAACAAATATTTCTAGTAAAACTAATAAAGTAACAGAATAAAATAAAACAGTTGATTTACAAAAGTTGTATTTCAACTAAAATATAACTTCAAGTTGGAAGCTCTAATAAGTTTTCCAAGAGAAAAATTCTGATAAAGGATTTCTGCTAAAGAAAGCTGCCATTTGCATGCTTTCTTTGCTCTGTCTTTTCCTTGTGTCGCTGAATGTAGAGAGCCAAATTAGATCTTAAATTTAACTTCTATAAAATAAACAGTAGTCTTATATATGTAATATATAGTGAGGAGCAAAACTGAAATTATCCACGTTATTTGTAGACAAAAACTCCCTGTTGTGTTTTAAAACCTAAAAATAAGGGAAGTAATTACAATAAATCAAGTTTTGGACACTAGACAAGCTGACTGGTGAAAATAACATGCATGTTTCAGTCTTATGAGACCTCTTTAGTGTACTCTGGTCATGTGACACTAATTATATCAGTATTACAAATGAAAGAAAATACCTCAAGTGCTGTACATGGGTAATAGGGTGTTCATTCAAGAAATTACTTGATAACACTGATGGGGTGGGGGTGATTAAAATTTAAAACCAGCAAGGGAATGACATGAAATTATCATGCATACACTACTACCACCACCACCACCACTTATACATACTACTACTACTACTACTACTTATCAAAATTATGAGATTGAATATCATAGCAGGAATCTATAGTCATGTAGTAATGATTTGCTTTAGTGAGTTGCTATTAACAGAGGAAACGGTTAAGGACCAAACAAAGTAGATAATGGTTGTCTAAAGTAGAGTTTGAATTAATAAACTTGAAACGTTCTTGTAAAAAAAAAAAAACCTATTTCTGAGTTGAAAGAGGAAGTGACTAAAAGCCAGAGAGTTTCACAAATGCAAGCCTTTCTGACTCACATCAAAACATTTGTGAAATCATTGAATGAAATTTATTATTATTAATTAATTAATGTTTTTCAAGTAACTTAGAGGTCTTTTATTTGTCCTTTAAGAAATGAGACAAACTAATAAAACCCACTGTTAGTCATTTAAGGAATATTTCATTTGCTCTCAGAATCTACTTTCCTTTTGTATAGTCAAATGGGTTTTCTCTTGAATGCAGCTGAGGATATTTGTGTATAGCTAATACTTTATAAAGTGTTCCACATTGGTCAGTGCTGAAGTATTTTCAGTCCACCAATGCTAGTAAGGTTGATTGTGAAGTTTTACATTTGTAGTGGCTTTGGAGGTCTTTAGATGGTGATGTTTAAAATCAAATTGTTAGTGGAACCATGATGGATAAAAGTTTGTGACATCATTTTAAAAGTGACTAATGATAACGAGTAATCGGAGACGAACTGAATCTGAATTTGTGTTGAAGTATTTTGTGTATTGTGCACTTCTCTAGGAAAAGGTTGCTTCCAGCGCCACCAGTTGGTTTAGGTTCAATTCTTAAAGGTGCAGCAATAGCTGTGTAGTTAAGCCATTCACTCTGCAACCACATGATTTCAGGTGAAGTCCACCTTAATAGCTTCTTGGGCAAGTGTAGTCTACTGTAACCCTAACCCTAACCCAATTCTTTGGAAGAGAATCTGGTCGATGAGAACCTAATGTGTTTTATGTGTGTGTGCTTTTGGTTATCTCTCCTTTGACCACTGGAATTGTTTACCTCCTCATAACTTAGCAGTTCACCAAAAGGAGACCGTTAGAATAAGTACCAGACTTAAAATAAGTACAGGGGTTGAAGTACTGGCCAAGATACAGCAATTGAAACAAAGATTAAAAAGGTTAAGTTCTTTTTAACAAAACACTACTACTACTACTACTGCTGCTGCTGCTGCTGCTGTGTGAACTTTGACACTTATTATTCATTGCTGATGCACTGCAAAAATATTTGCGTGTATAAATATGAAGTGGATGTCTCACTCCCAAGCAAACAGAATAAAATCCAAAGGTCACTGCTACAAGCAAGTAAAGTTACGAGCTGAGCTTTTCTCCCTACTTTTGCACAGCCCTGTTCGACTGCAGGGCATAGGTCAGTTTGCTCCTCATCATTTGCTGATCTAAGACCAAGAGTTTTTTTCTTTCTCTTCTACCCCCCCCCCCGTCTTTCCACTTTCATCAATACAGACTTTAGGACGAAAGACAATTTCAGACACCTCATTTGTTTTATTGTCTCTCTTTATTGTTGCCATTGTTACCATCACTCAAAAACACTAATAATCATAAGTGCTATGATCAATGAGTAAATTCCATCCAACTCC
>NC_068994.1:60033515-60035227 GCF_001194135.2 Octopus bimaculoides | reverse complement strand
CCCCCCCCCCTCACTCACATTCCTTCCTTCTCTTTTGTTCTTTCTCTCTTTCTGCTGCCAGACTTTGTTGTGTTTGTATTACTTGACCTCCTCCTCCTCTAAGCTATTCATCAATCTATGAGCTGTGTTATGCTTCTCTGCAGAGATTAATGTAGAGATATGATTATTATTTATGTAGAGTTGGTGTTGCTTGTCAGATCTCTTTCTCTAGTTCTCACCTTGCTAAAGGTGGTCGTCTGTTTCTGACAACCCCCCCCCCACCTATTACTACATCATTTATTTGGATGCACTAAAATTGCAGTCATAAAGTTGGAAACTAATAGAAACTTTGAAATACAATATTATGTGTCGAGGGAATTATAGAACTTGTAAAATTCCACTTAGGTTATCCAGCTGTAGAAACCCTGCCAAATCAGACAATGGAACCTGGTGTGGCTGCCGGCCTTGCCAGCTCCTGTCAAACTGTTCAACCTGTGCCAATATGGGAAATGGATGTTAAATGATGATGGTGGGGAAGATGTTTCATAAAAGGAAGTGAAAAAATGTTTTCCCTGAAGTTCATTTATGGATTTAGTTTTGAAGATGAAGAAAGGTTGATAATAATGGTCTAGTTTGGCCACACAATGTGTTTGTTGTTCACCTGTTGAATATGTGTTGAAATTTCTGTGTCAAAATAGATAATAGCTTAAAGAGGCTGAAACTACTAATGTTGAACTCCTATTGGAGTATAGACCCTGTTCATATGAAGAGGAGAAGCCTTAACCCTTTCATATTCAGATTACTTAGCTAAATGCAATGCTTTTGAATAATGTGATTGTTTAGTTTTAATCCTTTTTAAAGTTGTCTTGTATCTGCATATTGGACCCTTGTAATTCATCTGGAGTATAAATTTCCCAAACTCATCTTTATCAACATTTTCAGGCTAATCTCAGCCTCATCTTAAGGATGTCAAGTGGGTTTCGCCTTCTCTGCTGCCCCCTTTTTTATAGTGGCTGGGTCTCATGTGTACACAGACTTTCTCAGCAGAATCTCTCTCTCTCTCTCTCTCTCGTTTTTTTAATAAGCAGAAAATTATGAAAGTGACTCAAAGGATGAGTTTTATGCATGGCATTTAAGAATAAAAACTTCTGATGCTGTGAAGATAGTCCATAGGGCCAGGCTTATGCAATCTGACCTTATAATCTTCACTGCAAAACATCAAAGGATGGAAAAAGCAAATCATTTCAGAACACACTCTCCAGTCTTTTCTCTGTTTTTCTTCTTTTTTTGTTATCTTATGCCTATTGGTGACCGGTTATAACTATGGCAACCAACAGCAAAAAAGTTCAGTGAAAAAAACATTTCTTTTTTGGAATATAAAGGAATACATGGAGATCTAAGTCCTGGTTATATGTTCTACACGTTGGTTCACACTATGGGGGGAAAAAAAAAAGCACACAGAACACTCTATAAAGTAGTTGGCATCAGGAAGGGCATCCGGCCAAAGAAAGCAAGCCCAAAATGAAACTCATGAGCAGGATACTGTAACCCACCCAACCCATGCCAGCAAGGAGTGTGGATGTAAAACAATGATGAAAATGATTTGCACACACACACACACACGCACACGCACACGCACACGCACACACACACACACACACACACACTTACTTTTATGATACCAACAATTAGGTGCCCATAAAAAAAATCACTGAATTTTTATGTAATAAATA
>NC_068994.1:59992939-60033432 GCF_001194135.2 Octopus bimaculoides | reverse complement strand
CTCTTCTAAGATGCTGGCATTGGGGACATGTACTGTAGATATTTGTTTGGCAGTAAAATACTATTTGTTATACTAAATGTGAAAGTGTACAGTGAGTAATGTCTGTCATTTAAAAATTGAAGTGTAGATATCTGAACATCCTTTAGGTGGCGTCGGCGTCTCTCTCTCTATCTCTCTCTCTCTTTCTCTCTCTCTCTCTTCTCTTCTCTCCACATTCTTTCCTTTCCTTGAAAGTTATAATCTAAATAACACATACTATTTATTTCTCATCTCTTGTCTCTTTCACCCCCCCCCCTCTTTAGATTGGTGTGAGTAAAGAAATAGCTCCAAAACATACACTTTATCTCATAATCAAAATAAACTCTTTTGGAATTCTTGCCATTGGTGCACTTAATTTTTCTGAGGGAAACATTGTTCACATATTCATTTCTCTGAAATGTTCTTTAAATAGAATTGCTTTCTTTTTGGAATCGGTTGTTTTTCTCTTTCTCCCTTCTCCCATTTTTTTTACTCTCAAAGGAAAAATCTTGAATCATTAAAAAGTGATGGAAATTTATTCAGTTTTGTCTCTTCGTGTTGGAGGAGAAACTAAAATATTTGCAGTTTTAATTAAATTCACTTGTCTCATTGACTTGCTTCAAACATATGTACAGATAGATATATAAGTGTAAATGGGTGTGAGGATTATTTTAAATTTAGATCATCTTCACTCCAATCATTTTAAAGAATAGCTTCCTTATTTAACCTCTTCACTTTAAATAGAAAGCACTTCCAAAAATGGAAATTTTTTATTCTTGAAAGTCAGTAAAATTGAAAATATATAATAAGTTATAACTTGAATGAGTTATTTTCTTCTCTCAGCATTTCAATTATTATTACATTGGGGTCGATGTAATCGACTCATCCCCTCCCTCAAAATTGTTGTCCTTGTGGCAAAATTAGCCACTTAGATATCAACTATTTCTCTTATCATTTTGTCCTTTTTTGTCCAATCCATTTCTCGTGACCATCACTATAAACTCATCTAAGTATCTTCCTTCTTAGTAATTGTCCAGACTAAAAGAGAATCTCTTCTTTAAATATGATCTATTGAATAAGCATTAGTAAAAATAAATAATTGAATTCCCTTCTTTGAAAGGGAAAAGATTATAGAGCTGTATTCCCACCACCCCCAATTCTCAAAGGGGAGGGAAATAATTTCTGGAAATTAAGATTGCTAGTAAGAGAACAGCTACTGACATGTTTTTGGTGTCAGTGGAGCTTATTAGCAGAGAGTAATTAGCATAGCCTGCTTCATCAATTGACAGAAGTTTTTCTCTTTTTTTTTTTTCATATTGAAAAAAAAAGAAGAGTTAATATTTTGTGCTCATAGTTTTTGTAGAAGTGAGTTAAGAGAAATACCTCAACTGGATGAATGACATGAACATTAGTTAATTTATAGAATTAGTAAACAAAATCTTAGCAATAGAAAGGGGAAATGATTGCAATAAATTGAGTAGCAGACTTAATCTACATCTCTATTTAACATTACCATCCATCCCTTGGAGGTATTTTGCAGAATCCAAAGTCTCTGGTATGTTAACTCCTTCCTCCCTGCCACCATTCTCAGAGTCTTGGTCACGCTGGCTTTTTTCCGCTTCACTAAATTCACATGTTTAAGACAACAATTTGTTTGCAAGGAGCAACCACAGGCACATCTTGGTGTTTTTTTGTTTTGTTTTTTAACTCTTCACCCTAATGTATCCCAATTTAACTCCTTAGTCTGTATCACTACTCTTTAGAATTCTTTAATTCATCATTTGCATAACTTATGTTGTTTTTTCTTTTCTTTTTTTTTTTTTTTTACATTAGAACTAAAAATAATCTCTTTAAATTTGCCAAAAGCTTTTCTTTTTTGTAGCTAATGCTACTGATAAGGTGTGTGAGGCTTATTTCACTTTCCATCTTTCCCCATTGACTGGCATTTTACATCATTCCAGAGACAGACACTTCTTCTTTTGCCTTTCATTCTTTTTGATAGAGTGAGCAATAAACTCTATTTACACAAAACTGAATTCCAAAGCTTTGTTAAAATAGTCTTCCCTGGCATTGTTTTCTGTATTCATTTATCCTGGATGTGTCCCCACACAAGGGAAATCTGGGAAATTGTGCAGAATTCTCTTTCCACTTGAAGTATCAGCAAATTTGATTTTCTGCAAATTTTTTGTTTGTAAATAAAAAAATTAGATAAATTTAGTAGGTAAAAACAGCAAAAGATATGTTTGTAGTTGATTGATTTTGCTAGAAATCATGCCAAATTGCATTATTTGTCAACATAGTCCAACTTTATTTCAAATAACAAAAAGAAATAAAGATCAAAATTCAATATTGATTGAAGCATTGGTTTGACAGGAGGTGCTGATGAAGCAGTTTCATTTTCTAGGCAGAGACTACTGTGTGATAGATTTCTTAATTTAATATTATCAAAGTTTTCAAAATTCAGTGGGTTTTGATCAGTAGAGAATTGTTACTGAGGTGATTGGTGTTAATCAATATGGAAATGTTACTGTCAGACAATATTTTACGAAAATACTGTCACACATGTAATTATTTTGTGTGATCTGAGACTTTTTCTAATGGTCTGTCTGCAAAATTCCTCAAATGTCTTAACAGAAGCAGACAAATGGGCAAGATTAATTTATTATTCTTTCAATCAGGATTTGTTCAGGAAAATATTCATATAAAACAGCATTAAGACTTCAATGGATTAGGTATTTCCTAAAAACAGGACCCAGCATAGTTCTCTATATTTAAGAGATGAGGAATTATTTACATTATAATAATAATATCAAAAAAATACCTTAGGAATGAGAACCCAGGTTCGAAATTTCTCCAAGACACCTGATGAAGGCTGGAGGGTATATCAACCGGAAACGTTGTGTTAACAACAAATAAGATGAGGGCAAATATCTGTCAAATGTAAATAAGGACCCAGCATGTTGTAGTTATGACAGAAATTCAGACAGAAAATCTGCCTCATAAAGCATGGGGAAATGGGCATTAAAATAATGATGATGATGATGATGATATCAGAATATGCAGTATGGTTTTCAACTAGGTAATGCTTAGTATATCAAAAAGAAAAGATCTGTGGATTGCATTTAGTCACTTTCATGATTAGCTTTGTTCAATATAAGCTGACCTGTGGCTAAAAAAACAACTTGGTGTTTTATCATCATCATCATCATGTGTGTGTGTGTGTGTGTGGGGGGGGGGGCTCATTTACGTGTATACATATGTGCAATGTGTGTTTATACAGGCACATATATGTGTGTGTGTGTACACAAATACATATATGCATTTTATTGATCTTTTCAAAAGTATACTACTGTATTTCCTTCTTCCTGCCCAATCCCAGGTGGTTTTGTTAAATATTGGACAGACAGATACAAGGAGTTCCAGTTTGTTCATTTCTTGTTTTTTTTCTTTTCATTTCAGCATCTCCAGTCATTCCAATTCTTGACATCAGGGGCATGGAATCTTTGGGTTATTCAAGACAAGAAAAAATATTGAGATGCAAGTTGGCTGCCTGTTACCGTTTGATAGACTTTTTCGGTTGGTCACATGGAATTTACAACCATATTACAGTAAGTAGAACTCTGAACATCCTCTTTGCATTTTTCCAAGAGTGGATTGAAGCAACTATGTTGATAATGCGGTCTACAGGCTACTCTTCTCTTAAAAAAAAAAAAAATCAGAACAAACACCTTTCATTTCATTTCACTTGTAATGAATAAGTTGTATTAGAAATTTGTTTTGCCAATAATTTTATTGCAATTTTCTCAGTTTTAGGCTCCCACCCTATCTTTCCAGCCTGCTATCACAGACTGAGAATTCACTCATTAGTCAATGCATTTCAGCTAAGTTTATAATTAATGGTGTATCTAATGCTTAAACAAATGACTCTTTTGGTTCGTATGCTAATATTAAAATTTGCATGATGATGCAACTCCTGTTAAAAGTAGTAGTTGTAGCAGCAGCACTACCACTAGCAGTGGCATTGCTACTGTAGCAGAAGAGGGAAAATGTTGTTTTCTCTAAGACTTCATGTGATACATTGTTGTGGACTTTGTTTGAAATACTTTCTGAAGGTTACCTCTATAGACTCTACTCTGTTTTGAGGTGAATGATTTTCAATTTTATTCTATTTTATTTAAGAAATACCAGAGATGAAGAGGGTTTGGAAGATAGAACTTTGGAAGTAGATGGGAAAAGTTAGGTGAAGTGGTTTACTGTTCCAAAAGCAAACAAAAAACATACCAATCCATACTAAGTTACTAAGCAACAGTTAGTGTTATAAAGCTAAATAGAGCAACTCTTTAAGCTGGCAGAGTACATCTAGTAAGTACCTTTTCAGTGAAATAGTGCCAAACACTAGTTGAATCTGTTCAGCTGCTAGTTTCTCTTGCTGCTTCTTGTTCAACATAAGTTATGTATTCAGCAGTCATTTACTCAGCTATGTTTCAACTGACACAAAAGTTTTTTACTTTGTATTGTTTGGCAGCTTTACCAGCTCCACCCTTCACAGAATCTCCCTTCACTCTGCTTAAAACCATTTTACTCTCTTTTTTTCTTTTTGATTCTCCCTGCATTTTACCCATATAAATCTTGACATTCTTTCAGTTTGATAGACCACCTACTCCCAATTTGCTAGCTATGGTGGTGTTTTCCTGCTGAAGTTGGGCTGCTGTGTGTGCGTGTGTGCGCTAGATTATAAAGGCAAACTTCCTCTCTTTGGAGTAATAACTCTTATTCTAGAACCAACACATTTTTTGTCATATGATATCTAGATCCAGGTCACCTGCTCAGTTTTCTGCAACCTACTTACTGCTTCTATTTATAATAATTATTATTATTATTTCTTTTATTAGCCACAGGGGCATAGATGAGGGGGACATGACAAGGAAGGTAACAATTTGTGGGGATTTTCAAAGGGTGGGGTGGGGGGAAGAAATAGAAAAGACAGTGAAATATGATAAACGTATACATAGTACACAAGTTATGTGATAGCATGAATGATGCAGTCCTCTTGATATGGGAGAAGCTCCAACTAGGGCCAATCAAGGAACCCCCACAGATTCAGGATTACCCTGACTACCAGAGGTACAAACCCTTTCCAGCTCTCCAATCTACATGCGCATACTTAGAGTAGGGCCATTCTAACCATGTCTGCCACAGTCGCCCATCTTCTCACAAATTTACTGGGGGCTTCACCTCCCTCTCCATCTTCACCTCCCTCTCCATCTTCACCTCCCATTTCAAGTAAATGAGGACTTGGCCAAAGAGGAAGGTAGTCTGTTTTCATTCCCATCCACCACACAACCTCTTTTGCCACTGGACAGAGGGATGCTGCTTGCCCTTCCCAACCAAAGGAGGACAGCTGAGCAATCTTCACAATGGCGTTGACCAAAAGTTGGGTCTCTTAGGTCTGTCCTACAAGCAGTAGCAGCTGTTCAGCATAACTGTACAAATGCCTAGTGTTTCTTCGGCACAAGGCCAGTAATTTTGAGGGGAAAGGGTTTGTTACATTGACCCTGTATTTTATTGATCCCAAAGGGATGAAAGGAGCATGATGAGCCATGACAATAAACACTGCAAGGCATTTTGTTTGACAGCAGGCTTGAAAGGAATGGATTGGTGCCATTGATTGCAGGGTTTGGCAGGCTCTTCATTTCATTGCTTCCAAAAAGATGGAATGGTTGATTATTGCAATAATCCAGTTTAAGATCTCTGTGATGGCCTCCTTATCATTTTTGTTGTTCTGTTATGATGCTACATTCTGGATAAATTGTGTTTTCAAATCCATCCTTCAATATATACCCGATGTTGCTCCTGAATTTGTGAATGACATGAACATCCCTGCTTCGCATTTCCATATCCCATTAATCTAAGGTTTCCCATCCATTTAGGAAATCCTAAACATCAACTTCTTGTTCCTGAAATCTCGATTTTTAATGGACCTTGGGCTTGATATCATTATTTGCTACTTGTTATTAATAATAGAATAGTGGAGTTCCAGATTAAATAGCTTGTGGTATTGAAATCCATCTGTGTGCTCCAAGATCAGATCCTTGTATAGTTGTAAATGTTTTGCCCCACTGTGAACCACCTGTTTTGCTGGGAGTTGATCTTCTGGTCTTGGCTGAAATTTCTCTCATCAGAGAAGAACCACACTATGCCTGGCTCTTCTACACCATGTCTGGTGGGCTTCAGTTGCTTTTCTTGCATCATCTTTGGCATGAATTGTTCCTTCCTCATCTTGTATAAAAACTAGCAAATCTTCTCAGACACACTCCCATTCTGCTGAGCTTAATCACCCTCTGCAATGGCACACATTGACTTGCTGCGATCATTGTTGATCATCTCCTGGATTTCAGTGATGAATTCTCGCATTCTGATGCTGTCAGATCATCAATCATGGATTTTCCTTTCTGCTGTCGCTTTGTAGTTGAATTCTGAATCTTCCAGCTCCTTTCTGACCTTTTCCACCATCCTTCTACTGATGTTGAGGAAGTCTGAAATCTTGTTTTTTCCTCCTGGTGCAGAAGCGGGGTCAGAATTTTCCATTGTAAATTTTTCTGCAAAACTAAAGCAAAAATAGTTATTGTTTTTAAGAAGAAAATGACTGACAACAACAGTAAAAAAAAAAAAAAGATGATGCATAAAATTAGCAGTTGAAAATTGCAAATGAATACCGTCCACATCCTGTTTTAAAAACCCTCTCTCACACACAACAGTAGAAATGTATGTCTTAGCTTCACTTCTTAAATAACTTAAATCATTCCAGTGTTTTCTAAATTGAAGACAAGCTTAAAAGGTTCCTTCCTCTAAGTGGTTGTTTCATTTGCTGGAAATAGTAAGATCTTGCAATTCATCCCCAATTGTCTTCTGTAAAGGCATCTTTCAGAGATTGAGTAATAAAATAAGATTCATTGATCTTTTGGAGGTCAACATTTTATTTATAGGATTATTGAAGTGCTTAAGTGGTACAAGACAGAAATTGACTGTTAATATTTTAACCCTTTCGTTACCAATCCAGCTGAAACCGGTCCTGGCTCTGTTGTACAAATATCTTGTTTTCAAAAGTTCTGAATTAAAATCATCCACCAAGCCTTAGCTACAATTTATGTTCCTAACACTAGCTGAATGATAACGAAGTTATTTTACTAAATTCTTTGTTATATTCAAAATTAATTAAAAGAAACACAGAGCATCTCAACAGAAATATGGTAACGAAAGGGTTAATGTAAATAATATTTACTGCTAAAAGTAAGTCAGATATAGCCTCGATGGAATAACAGGTACCCGGTTGAGCATAACCAGGAATATGGTTGCCTTCCAAGCGTGAGGTACGTGGTTTAAGTACCATCTTCTATCTCCAATTGGTAAAGATCAAATTTGTTGGCAATATTGTTAGATTCTGTTTGTGTCTGATGTAGAGTGTTATCTTGTCCTTTTGATGTTGGTAGTGTTGTCCTCGGTCCACAAAATTCTTAGAAGGTAGAGAAAGAGAGAAAGAAGTACTTATCTTTTCTCTCTGTATGTGTGTGTGGCGTGTGTGCATTGGCACTGGTAGTCTTCTGCCATTTCAACTGAAGTCATTCCTGCTTGAGTTGTTGTTTTTTTCAATGACTCTTCCTTTGTTTTTCTTCCTCCTCCTCCTCCTACTCCTCTCTAAACAACAAGCTTCCCTTCTCCCACCAACTTGTCACATTTTTAGTTCCCCTGACAAATAAACAGCAGCAGCAGCAGCAGCCTCTCAGAACATAAAGATGCTTTCTGATTCATTGCTGCCATTAGTGAAATGAACTTAGTGAATGGGATTTGTGTATTTGCTGGTGTATATGTGTGTGTAGACAGGAACACAGACTTGTGTATATATAATGTAACATTAAAACATGTTGGAATCTTTTATTGTAATAGAAATCAAGACAAAAAAAAATATAATAGGAATAATATTTGAACAAGTCGATCATTGTCACCGACTGCATCCATCTGTTGTGAGGTTGACTACTTCATCCCATTAACTACAACACTAATTATTAAATATAATTGATTGTTTTATGTTTCTACCTCCATCTGTTTTCATTAAAACAGACTACAAATCTAAAGCTATTAGTTTAAAATTTAATTAACTGATTATTGCAGTGGAGTTTGTTTGCTACTGTGATATTGGTACAACTAAAGGCAGTTTGATATTTAACCATTTCCCAACTGAAAGCATTAATGTCAAAAAGTAATAAATACCAAACATGTGCTTACTATTTTTTTGTTTTTTTTTGTTTCAAATTTCATCTGGTTTCCATAAGAGAGGAATGGTTCTCTCCCCATGTCCCAATTTCTCAAGAGTTATTTAAATTATGAACTCAGCAATGAAGCCATTTTAGTTTTCTTGTTCCATTTTTGTTTGAAATCCTCCAGGGATCTTACAAACGACTTCAACTGAAGCAAGTGGCTGCTCTCCTATTTCAATGACATTAAATCTCTTCTACATATAATACCATTACTTTTATGGCCATTCATTGCTGAAGAATGCGTTTGAACAGTGCTTTATTTTCTTGTATTAAATTTAACCTTTTCTTATGCCAGTCAGACTCTATTTTCATAAACATTAAAACTCACACTGAAACTTTATTTTTACAAAAATCTCATCCTGTATTTGAGATTTTAATGTTTGTTTTACAGAAATTCTTTCAAATGTAACCTTGTTGTCACCAATATCATCATCATCATCATCATCATCATCATCATCATCATCATCATCATCATCATTTAACACCCATTTTCAATGCTGGCAAGGTTGGACACTTTGACAGAAAGCTGGCAAATCAGAGCTGCACCAGGTTCCATTTGTCTGTTTTGGCATGGTTTCTACGGCTGGGTGCCTTTCTTAATGCCAACCACTTTACAAAGTGTACTGGGTGCTTTTTAGGTAGCACCAACACAGGTGCTTTTTATGTGCCACTGATGTGGGTATCTCTCTATTTCATAAAACTTTAGAAATTACACAACACACATTCCAACAATAATAATTTCAGATATTGAAATTTTGGAAAGATTTTCATGATTTCCTTAAGTGTTGAAGTTTTGAATTTGGTAAACTAGATGAGCCTTTCTGCACCCCTCTTTGGTTTCCCAGTTTTGCAAAATTACAGTGAAAACATTTTTTGTTTACTTAACCAAGAAATACATTCAAATTTATAATTTCTGCATCGTTTGACTTTAGATATTCTTTTCTTTCTAATTTCTGGTTTCTACTTTGTTTGAGAGCAGTCTCTGCTTTCAACTGTATGAAGAATTCCTTTAGAGTTAGTAGTTTCGTTGATATTTCTCTAGGTTAAAACTCCCTACATGGAAATTTCAGTAACAAATTTGTTGTGTACAACATTTACTACATCATTCCATGAGCATAATTTATTCAAGTCAGTGATCCATTTTAATTTTTTTATATTTTCTTCTGCAAGGTTTTTTTGTGTCTGGACACCTTAGCTGCAAAAGCATTTTTCTTCAACTAAATTACAAGATTTCTCTTCTCCCTCCAGTCTATAAACTTATTCAAATTCATAAACTTCTTATTTGGATTCTTCCATGTTGTTCTTTGAGGTTTAAACATCCCTTCTGTCCCCATTTGTAATTCTCTCTCCTCCAACAAGCTATGCTCTATTACTCCTCTCTGTCTATACAGACTCAATACACTGTTTATATTCTTTTCTCTCTAACAACAGAAGCCCTCATCATTATTATCATCATTTAACATCCATTTTCCATGCTGGCAGAGGTTGGACCATTTTTCAATTTCTTGCTGTTTGAAATGGCTTGAAAAGTAGATCGAGAAAGCCATTAAAAGTGTTTTTCAATGCTTGATCAGTCCAAACTTTTATGTGGAACAATCTCCCAGCCACTGTTGAAAGATGGCCTTTTTGTCTTTACACCAAGTTTGACATTTAATCTTTCTCAATTTGCTTTCATTTCCACCATTATCATTGGCATCAAACTATTTTCACACAAGTCCCTTGTTTTAAAGTTCAGTTTTGTGCAATTGCTTTGAGAGGAACTTTTGTTTGTTTCAATTTTTATCAAAGGGCATTCTGTTATTGTTGTTGTTGTGAAATATTCTCTGTTGGTTGACTGTATGTGTTTTTCATTATAGATTTAGTTTCTTCTCTTAACACTTGTCTGTTGTCACACTCGACATACAAACCTGACAACGTCCTCAGAATTAAATCATCCCTGTTTAGCTTTTAGAAACTTATAAACATAAAACTATGTGTATGCACATATGTGCATGCACGCACATGTGTGTGTGTGTCCGTTCATCCCAGCTAGTTGAATTGTCTTGTTTTTACCTACAAGTCAAAATACTGACAGCTCATAATGTCATGTTCATTGTTCATTGACTCTGTTTACCTGTCAAGAGGTACATTAAGGATTTCATATTCTCAGTTATGTTTCTTTGCTGTTGTATTACCCTAAAGTTTGCAATATGGAGTGTAAAACCTCTCATGTGATAGGAGAAAGATAGTACCAACATTACTGTTAAGTTTATGGCTCTTGATGTTCCAAGTTCAAATCTTGCTGAGGGCAACTTTGCCTTTTATTCCTTTGAGGGTTGACAAAACGAAGTACCATTCAAATATTGGAGATCAATGATATTGAATATTATTATTATTATTATTATTATTATTATCATTAAGACAGCAAGCTGGCAGAGTTGTTAGCACACTGGACAAAATGCTTAGCAGTATTTTGTCCATCTTTATGTTCTGAGTTCAAATTCTGCTGAGGTTGACTTTGCCTTTCAGGGTTGACAAATTAAGTACCAGTGAAACACAGGTCAATATAATCAACTTACCCCTCCCCCAAAATTTCAGGCCTTGTGCTTTTAGTAGAAAGGATTATTATTAAAAAGGTAACAAACTAGTAGAATTGTTAGCACACTGGACAAAATGCTTAGCGGCATTTCGCTCATCTGCACATTCTGAGTTCAAATTCTGCCATGGTTGACTTTACTTTACATCCCTTTCGGGGTTGATAAAATAAAGTACCAGTTGTGCACTGGGGTTGAGGTCTTGTGTCTATAGTAGAAAAGATTATTATTATGTAAGATATGCTAAAAACTACATCTTTTCTGAGAGTTAGGAGATGAAAAAGAATATGCCTTTGTAATTTTTGTAAAGAAGTATTGTAAACCATGCAGCTAAGTTTGAGCTCCTCCAAGATAGCCATTTTCTAAATTACCCGGCTGAGAAGTTGTTAGTTTAACTTCTTTGATTGGGGTTTGAGAAATGACTAGATTTGGTTATATATTCGAAATAACTAACTTATGAATAAAGCTCTGAATAGCTTTGATGTCAGCTACACTCCCAATGATATTTATCTTGACTTTCTTCATATTTTATTAACTTATCTGAGCAATGGATGTTTTTTACAGCTATAATTCTGTATCGTTAGAAGTGTGCGGGGATGAAGAATACACTTGAGAGCTAGAATTATAGCTAGCACATCAGAACAGAATAACTTAGCTGCCTTCACCTTACCAAAATACATATCTTAGTCCTATTAGAGTTTAGTGCCACTTATCTGATCTGGCATCACTGACGTTGCCATATCTTTCTCTCTCTCTCTCTCTCTCACACACAGAGTAGAGGGATTGTAAGTTATAGGGCCTTTCCTCTTATGAGGTGTATACTGTTTGTGATCTTCAACTATGTACAGTATGAGGTTTTATAGACACTGTGTTCTCTTTAAAGTTGGTTAGTTACAGGT
Source organism: Octopus bimaculoides (assembly GCF_001194135.2). Taxonomy (NCBI): domain Eukaryota; kingdom Metazoa; phylum Mollusca; class Cephalopoda; order Octopoda; family Octopodidae; genus Octopus; species Octopus bimaculoides. The sequence goes on along the minus strand of NC_068994.1, from coordinate 60,021,627 downwards.
GATATTTTCATAAACAGTTATGATTCTTGGATACCAAATGGACTCACCTCTCCGTACACCGTCATTCCTATTACTTTGCAAATGTATTTAGTATTACACTTTAACTACATTGACTTGTACACATATTTCAATATTCCTCTTTACATTCTCATTCTGTGAAGTCCAATGTCTTTTTAAGTTTTCCCTAATCCAATTCAAGAGAATTGGATTAGGGAAAACTTTCTTTTACCTTCCAGTTATGCATTCAGATGGATTATTTACCCTCCTTGAGTTAGGGAATCCAAAGTTAACGCCCCAGCCTCACCTCTCTATTCATCCCATCTTCCAACCATAAACTAGAATAAATTTATTAGCAGAAAAGTTGCTGTGATGTGACTTGAAGTAAAAAAACCAAATTGAAATGGGTTTTTTTTCTTTAGTGTTGTGATCTGCTGCACAATCTCTTATTTCCTGGCCAATGAACAGCCCTTCCCAAGATATTAATCTCTCTCCTTTATGTGTTTTATGTTGTTTTCTTTTGTCTGCCTAGTAGCTATACCTATTTCACATGTTATAAATTTCTATATGTAGGATTTGCTGTGTTAGAGAAATTTAAATTTTAGATATTTTCACAAAATATTCATAAAATATATTAAAATAAAAAATAAAAAAACTTCTGAAATTTAAAACAAAAATTACTTCATCCTTGGGTCTCTTCACTTCTAATACTCTCTTTTTGTATTCTATATTAGTATTTCTGTAATTTACAGCTTTGCTAGCTGTTTTGATTGTAGTTTTGGCTCCAAATTGTAGATGATTCAATAGACTGTCACCTGGAATCAACAGTTGAGTGCAAATGTCCACATGAAAGATGTTAGTCTTCCTCTACTAAAAACTAATTCAATGAGAATATATTTTTGTGAGTCGTTTAATAAAAAATCTTTGTCCGTCTGATTTATTTATTTGTCTTGCTAATGTATTTAGCTACTCTTTATCCATTACTCTTTATCCATTACTCGGGTATCATGGCTCAGTTTTGCTGCTGCAGGAATGAGTCTTGAATAATTGGAAGGTCAGGTAGCTGGTTAGTTTCCCAGACCCGACCATTTAACCCAAAAGAAATGAGACAGAGGACAAATTCAGTCTTGTCAATGTCATTGTATCTCTCAGCTGTCAACTTGAAACTGTCCTTTGTTGGTTTATTAGATTTTCTTTTCTTTCTTTTTTATTGGTCCTCATTTCTTTTCAGCCAAGACTAAATCAGTTAAAAGTAGCTAACCCAGTTCAATGACTCACTAGATATTTTTATTTAAAACACTTAGATAATAATATCACACTAATGTATAACTCTCTCTCTATCTCTCTCTCTCTCTCTCTCTCTCTCTTTTTCTCTCTCTCTCTCTCTTTCTTTTTCTCTTTCTCTCTCTCTGTCTCTCTCTCTCTCTTTCTCTCTCTCTCTGTCTCTCTCTCTCTGTCTCTCTCTCTCTCTCTCTTTCTCTCTCTCTCTCTGTCTCTCTCTCTCTTTCTCTCTCTCTCTTTCTCTCTCTCTCTTTCTCTCTCTCTCTCTCTGTTTCCAAGGGAAAAACCACTCTCTGAAACAGGTGTCATTTTCTTAAGATTAATGAAATATATAAAGCTTGATATTTTAGTTTTATCTGATTTTTTGTTGTTGTTTTTTCTTTTAAAAATCTTTGTCAATTTCATTTTATGTTACTTGACCTTGTTAGATAAGTTTTTGCTCAGTGGATTTTGGTTGCATGCACCTGCAAATTAAAGTAGCCACAGATATTGGTTTACATCAAGGTAGCTTTTTCAAGACTCCCTTTTTTATTTTTGTAAGTGGTGCCCCAGCAGGGCCACAGCTTAGTAACTGTAGGCAGTACAAAAGAAGTTTTAACTGTCAATCTATTACTCAGTTAATTTGATTGGGTTTAAGTTATAATACTCGGATAGAATGCTTAACTGTTTTACTTCCATATTTCTCTTGAAATACGTTGTTCTCCTTTCAGTTAATTTGGAAAAATAATAACGAAGAAGTTTGTAAGATAACTTAATTATTAAGCTGATGTTTAGAACATTAAGTAATATGAAATTTTATTAGAAAGTTTAAATTTAGATCACTTTAGAGTAAGTCTGTGTACCTCAGAACCAAAGGTGGTTTTGGGGTGGGGAATTAGTACCAAAACAGTTCAAAGAGGCAGCCTACGTTTTCATCAAACTATTACAAAACTTAATAAAATGATTGTACAATATTGATGGTTCCTTTATGAACCTTTTCCTAAATGTCTCATGCCAGCATTATTATCATTGTTGGTATTCATGGTGTGCATGAATGTTTTATGTTCAGAATCAATATCCTTGATATAGGGTTGCAACCAGTTTCCTTAAATATCAAGGACTTTTCTTTCTTCTTAAAAGAGCAGATTTCTGAAATGATGCAACTCTTGTAGTTAGACTAATCTCAATAACGAAACTGCCAAGGCTGTTGATGACAATACCTAGGGCACCTATAACAAATAGGATTACTTTTGTAGAAACCCTCCACAGTCTTTATATTCCTGTAGCCAAACCCTGGCATTTGACTATTTTCTCTTCTTCTTTGACTTCATGTCTACAGATATAGCCACATCTATGATGAGGCACTCTTTTTCCCCCCTTGTCCAGAACAATAATATCAAAACATCTCACTTGAAGTTAAAAATCTGCCAGTCCAATAAAGTTCCATATAACCTTAAACTCATCGTTCTCTATTACACTCTCTGGTTGATATTGGGACCATTTTTCTTCCTACTTTAAACCCTATTTGCTGTAATATGTCCCGGTGTACTGCCCTGGCTACACAGTCATGTCTGCATCTATATCCCTTCTGTGCCAAAGGACTGCAAGAACTGAAGGAGTGCATAGCAGATTCTTCTTTCGCATTACATTCTCTGCATTTTTCAAGGATTTGTCTATTTTTGCCTTAATTGTCTGCAATGACTTGCTTTGAGCAACCCTTATCCATCTGTTTCTTTTTTAAGGTCTCCCTTCTTCAGTCATAAATTAAGAAATTATTATTATTATTATTGAGAGAGCATCCATCAAAGTGACCCTGGGATACAAATATACAAAGCCCAGTATACCCATCATGACTACCCGTCTGATAAGGGTACACCAGGCACATGCATCACAACCATATGTGCGTGACATAGTGGTCTCCTATAAAGACAAACTTAGGTTGATGTCATCAACTAGCTCCCCTCTCCCAAAATCTCAGACCTTGTGCCTAGGGTAAAAAAGATTATTATTAAGGCAGCGAGGAGCTGGCAGAATCATTCCCCTGCCGTACAGAATGCTAAGGAAGCTTTCCTTTTTGTCTTTATGTTCTGAATTCAAATTCTGCCAAATTCTGTCTTTCATTTTCCATCCTCGCTTGTTATAATCTTCCAATTTCTCTCTGTTGCAGGCCCGAATCAACCAAGAACAAGAACATTTTCTTCTGAACCCATTTGGCCTATTGTTTGCTGAAATGACCGCTTCCTCATTGGTGAAAGTGGACATGCAAGGCGAGATTGTTGATTCCGGTTCTACACCTTTGGGCATCAATAAAGCTGGATTCATGCTCCATTCTGCCATCCACCAAGCAAGACCAGACATTCGCTGTGTTATCCATCTTCACACACCACATGCTGTTGCAGTATGTTGCTCTCTGACGACGAGGCTTTCTAAAATCCTTCTTTTTCTCACAGAAATGTTTTTTTTCTTTTTCTCCTTGAACAGAAAATACAAGTTCAATTCCAGCTGTAACCAAGTTGCCTGTCTATCTTTATAATGTAAAATGTCTTGGAGGAGAACATATTATTGAATTTGTTTTGGTTAGATGACCATCCACTCAGAAGAACCTTCTTCAGTCAAGTCCTTGAAGGCTTCGTCGTCAGAGAGCAACATGTGAGGCTAAATGACTCCCAAAGTCACCAGTGAAATCGGACAAATCAGTGTTTGTCTAGATTCACCTGTTTTAAGTAGCAGCTGTTTTACAAACTGATTGGATACCAAAACATCTGCTACACATTCCTCACATCTTAATAAACTGAAATATGTATCCAAAGATATGTCAATGTTGATGAATTTGCTGATAGTCCAGTACTTGATGTAGGTTATGTGCTGACTATGATAAATCATTTAGTGATACCACTGAAAATCTTGTAACACATCTAGGATAAGCTAACTTGATAAGACTCGCCCTCCTCTAAGCTTACAGCACAGCATTTGAGCTCAGCATTCCAACTTTACAAAATACTCATTGGTTTCACAGTGCTGTTATTTCTTATACGGTTGATGGTATCTGTTTACAGCTAAGTTGACTGATCTGTTTAAGAAAAAATTGTCATAGGTACGAAGTTCTATCAACCTCTCAATTATTTGTTCAGAATCCTATCAACAAGGTTGCTGTCTGCTCTCTATAGGTCAGGTAGTCTATAAGAACTTGACCTAGAGAACAGACTGGTTGCTTGATTATGACAGCAGCAATTTATATTAAAACAGCAGCTGATAGCCCAAGAGTAACAGTGTAACCCATTTGGCATTGTGTATTATTAATAGTGTTCAGTTCTCGCATAAAGTGTTAAAAGATTTGTCACTGGCCATCAAGAAATTCTGTTCCAGTCTAAAATGTCAGGTTTTAATCAAATCACCAGAGAATTTAGCTTGAATTATTATGCCAAAGAGAAGCAATTACTAATTTTACAACAAATATTCTAAATGGCAAATGGCAATAGCTTTTGTATTTTGTGTGAATATGTTTCTAAATACAGTGTTATAAAACAGTGTTCATGTGTGTGTGTGTGTGTGTGTGTGTGTGTATTTGGTGGTTTCCTTCTATATCTGTTGTTCTGTTGTCTTTGACCTAATCACATGACCATAGCTGTACGAGCAACTTTTTTGTGTCAAACAACAAAATTCTCTCCCTCATTTGTGAAGATTTACACTCTTCAGGCTTTTAGTATTTATACTGACATTCTCCAAAAGTACTGGCCTCAGCTATTATCACATTCTCTCAAAATATCTGCTCAGTGAAGACCTATTGACAATAGTTGCTACACTTTACAGATCCATTGGCAGGAAAATCTTGGATGTTGTAGGAACTATTCTGAATTTAATAACATCTTGAGATAATTAACTGTACAGCTCCTGTTTATTGATTTGATTTCTGGAGAGGAAGTGTAAAAGCTGATACTCTTCTAATTTAGAGATAGACTTTGTCATCATCATTGATGTAATTGAATATTTATACTCATTAAAAAAAAAAAAAGAAAGAAACTGTTTATCTGTGGAATTTGCACAACTTTAATTTCTGAGCATCTCAGTTCCTCATGTGTGACACTAAAAGATTTGGCTCAATAGAACAATAGAAATAAATGTTTGAGTAGAATTGGTTCTTTGGAAAACCGAGATAACAACCAAAATTGCAAATAATATTCCGTTTAATTATTGACATCAGTTTTCCCCTCATCTTTTTCTCTCTTTAATACTTTATTCTGTCTCTCCACATATAATCTCTTGGAATGGCTTACTTTTTTTTCCCTAAAATTCTTCTTATCCCAATGCTCTTCTCACCATTTTCATTTTTTTGTACTCCCAGAACATGTTGTCCATCTTCTATTGCAGGTTTCAGCCATGAAATGTGGCCTGTTGCCATTGTCTCAGGAGTCCCTTATCTGTGGAACAGTCAGCTACCATGAATACAATGGCATCATTGTGGACCAAGAGGAGAGAGAGAAGCTGGCAAGAAGTTTAGGCCCAGCAAACAAGGTTTGTGCTTCCAGTGTTACTGTTATCATAAAATTCAGTTTTTTTTAAAAAAAAAAAAAACCTTTTTTGATATATATATAAAGTTAGAAAGGATTGAAACTCCTTTCAATTCCAAAAATGAGGACAGTCAAAATCTTTTACTTGACTCAAGAGAAAAATCCCTAATTCAGCCCTTGATTGTAGTGAATCATAAGGGATAATTGTCCCCGATGACTAGGCATTGAAATTAGGCTAAAGTTGTGGGTAATGACGATCATCATTTAACAACTATGTTCCATGCTGGCATGGGTTGGATGGTTTGGCAAGGATCCAATGACATGGTTTCTACAGCTGGACATCGGTCCTAACACCAACCACTTTACAGTGTGGACTGCTTGAATAATAACAACAAGCACCATAGCAGTCCGTTTGGCCTGCAAGAGTTAATTAGCATGGAATATAAGAATACATTTTATCATCAAGACCAGCAGTAACAACAGAATTATTAGTTGGATTAAGGTTGGTTCCAGTATATTGGGGAAACAAACTTTTACTTAAGCCATTGGGTGGGAATTTGATGTGTACAATCACTAAATTCAGCTGCTGCTGTTGATCTTTTCACTCATTAGTTCAGTTTACCTGACATTATGTTCCGATGAGGTATCTGAATATCTCATAGTTTTTCAATGATGGATACTCTATACATTCTTTTTCTCTTAATGATTGTGGCTGGGTAGCTAATATCAGAGATTTGAAAATAATTTATTTCTGCATCATTAGCAAGAAAACTTTTCACCAAAACCAAACCTCTCAACTCCAAATCTCTCTCTCACCCACTAAACTGATCTCCAGTCAATTTGTAATCTGCTACCAACACAATTTTTTTCTCTTTTTCTTTACCTGATTTGCTGCCAAAAATCTAGGCCAGGAAATGTTTAATATTTTTTGGTGAACTCAGCCGATGAACAGCTATAAATGACTGACACATCACAATCTAAGATTATAATGAATGCAGAGATTTTAGTTCATTCTACTTTTTGACCTTGAAGACTATAATGCTAGTATGACTGTTTAGTGACCATTTGCAATCATTCGTTCAAACTGTAAACAAACATGTCCTCCGAAATACCGGTGGGGCTGTCGTGTCATTTAAGTAAACACTAATGACATTTCTAGTTTATATCGCAAAAAATATTGTACAACATTTATATTAAATTTGACCTAAGTGTCACCTTGCAAACAGTTTTTATCTCTTCTGCTCAAGTAAACATTTAGGTGTCTTTTCCATGATTGTGCCCATGGGAAGGAATGATTGCTTACCAAGTCTTGTGATAGAGAAGTTTGCTTCACTACCACATAGTTTGAGGTCTTTGGGTTGATCAGTGCTTTGTGAATGAAATTTGGTAAGACAGAGACTGTTTTCTTTGTTGTTTGTCTCCCTGCTTGTCTGTCTAATAGATTAGTGATAGGTAAAATACTCAATCCATTTGGCGTGAATACCTTGTTTTATTAGGTACGGTCTTGGTTGCGTCTCCTTTCACCCAGTTGACTTTGTTGTCTAAGGTTGATAAAATAACTATCAAAGGACTCAAATCAATCAAAGCATTTGATGACAGTGCTCCAGCATGACCACAGTCTTAAATACCTGAAACCGACAAATTATAAACACAGAAAGATAATAAGCAATATTCTCATTGTTAAACAACCATTTGCATAGGTTTATGTCTCTATTATAGCCTGGAAGCAGGCAAATGAGTCACTTAATGGATTGAAAAGTCATCTCTGTTGCATGAATTTGGTTGTGTTTTAGACACTGGTCAGAATTTATTGATTGTAGACAAATCGAGATTTCATTTCTTTCTTTCTTTTTTTTCTTCTTTTGTTTACGTGCACTGCATTTTGAGGAAGGGAAAGACAACACCCAAGAATCTTTCTTCTGAGACGAACGGAACGAAAGAAGTTCTTGGCAATTTGAAGACTTGCTGGACAGCAGAGTGATGAACTTAGTTAAAAGCACTTAGTGACCATTTAGTAATATTAAACTGGAGTTAACAGATTTCAGTTGATTACCCATGCTCACAAAATGGAAACAGCCAGAAAAAATGCTTATCTGACATGAATTATTCTACTGCTCTGCACTGATATTTTATTTTTGTCTGCTCCAGAATCCAAGCCTGGGATCGATTTTGGGTAGTTGTGACACACTAAAGTCATTTCTCTAACAATAAGTTTGGATCTTATTTTCTTCTTTTGACTAAATATATAAACGGCAATCGAAGGGCGAAGAAATAAAGCTTTCTTTAAGTATTTCATTCTTTTTGAATTATTGCAATTCATAACACAATAAAGAAATATTTTGTTAATTACTTTGATTTTGCTGTGATTGTCTAATAAACAGCTTAAAAAAAATAGGAGTAGAATAGAAGGGTCTTTTTTTTTTAACAAATGTCGTTTAAAGCTTTGTTTTACTGCTATATCACAGAATTCATAATTGTTTTAATTGTTATTGGTGCAAGTTGAACAGGCAAGGTTTGCATTGCTCGTTTACCATATATAGTAAAAGGTTACTTCAACCTTTTACATCGCTTCTATTTAATCAGCAGACTGGTTTGGCATGATGCCATTTAATGATTTTATGCATGTGCAAACCTAATATTTTTAGATATTAGTTTTGAAAAATATCTGGGCAGTCTAAGCAATTTTATTTTGCTATATTTGTATGAATAGAGGTTTTCTCGTAGTTGTTTTAAGGCTTAGCATTGCATTCTCTTGTCATATTGACATAATCCAGTGGAGATAAAAAAACACATGCTAATATAATAGATTCAGATCTCAAGTAAATAGGGACTCACATAAGAAAATATAAGAACTTAGCTTATTTAAAAGATCTTTTTACTTTGTAAGAATGTTCAGCAATAACTGTTTCTTGGTTCTGCTACAGAGAGATTCTGTTGATTTAACAAGAGACTGATATCTACACCAATTGACAGAAATAATAATCTCATTGAAAATGCAGATTCATTGTATAATACAAAGGTCAGAACTTGTCAATCATAAAAAAAAAAAAAGATTTTTTTTATTTTGCAAGAATTGAAGAACATTTTACTGTGAGATTCTATTGAATATCACTTCTTCTCGCTCTCTGCCATTGACTCCAACTCAGGAGCGCAGTATGTCTTTCATTGGAGTTTTTGTGGCTATGGTCTTGGACCAGCTGCAAGGTTTGCTGCCGTCCATGTGTGGATGTTTTTATGAGACACACCACTGGTGTCGATGGCCATTGGTTCACAGTGAACTCCTCTATCTTTTGTTTTATTGCTGGCTGTAATATTGCCAACCATTCTAATTTAATTAAGTCTCTACTTAAATCCAAACTATTTCTCTGTAAATCATGGAAGATTTCCTATTCAAGTGGCACACCTGATTTCTCTCTTGCTCTATATGATTCCATATGCAGTTGAAGTAACCCCTGCTTTATATCGGAATAACCAGGTGATAAAACCTGGATCTTCATCTGTGAAACATTCATTTGTTAATTCATCATCATCATCATCATCATTTAACGTCTGTTGTCCATGCTGGCATGGGTTGGACGGTTTGACCAGGCTAGCACGCTGGCATGGTTTTCTATAGCTGGATGCTCTTCCTAACACCAACCACTCTGAGAGTGTAATGGATGTCATTTGCTTGTCACCAGGGTGCTTTTATATGCCAATTTGCATGGCACTGGTTAACTATACAGCATGACTGTACCATATCCAACTCCACCAGATATTTTAAGCATCCCAGTGATAATTTCTGATGGACCAGGAGCATTTAATAGCCTTTCATAGCAGCTCTTTCATGCTTCTTTCTTTTCTAAGTTACTAAGTGTAAGCATATTTATAGAGGTCTGTGTGTATAGCTGAGAAGTGTATGCAAGCAATATGCATCAAAAGAAGGCTTCAGTGATTACATGATAGTGTAGGGCATAATTGAATTTAGCAAGTTGCGTGAGCATTGTTTGTTTGTGTTTCCTTGTCTTGACAACGTGATAGTTGTAAATGAATATCATTGTCATACAAGTGGTGTCCTCTTTCATTTCCAATCTTCCATGAAAACATGTCCAACCATGGAGAAATATTACTTTGCTTTGGAAAGAGGTATGGGTTTGTGGCAGAAGAGCACTGGTTGTAGGAAATCTACTTGAATGAATTCCAGTTGACTCATGGAAAAGTGTATATTAAAACAACAAGGATGATATCTAATGCAGCATCGAAGACTTTGTTTGTGGCAGTATTTTGAACATATATACACAAAATTTGATTTCCTGGTTAAATTAAAATCTGATGGGAGGAGAGACTTGAAATGGTAAAGTTTTCAGCAAGAGGCAGGAAACCCAGTGATTCAGCAGAAAGTGGAGAATCAAGCAATAGAAAAGAGGAAGGAAAGATGAGGTGGACGTGCACATACATTTTCTGAAGTGGGTCTATCCTCTTGTCTTGCTTTAACTTCTTAAAATCTTACAACTTTTCTTGGTGTTAATGAAAGTCTATTGTTTTCTTTGTGTAACAGGTCATGTTCCTCCGTAACCATGGTATCGTAGCTTGTGGCGAGTCTGTTGAAGAGGCTTATCATTTTGCTTTTAATGTCATGAAAGCTTGTGACACTCAGGTAAATAATTTCTTCAGTTATATTTTGACACAGACTCTCATATGAGATGTATTGCAAAGCCATTGTAATTCCAGCTTTGGCTCTAAGGCAGGCTCTGAACTGCTGTTATCAGTTAAGGTTTCTTTAAGCTTTCTGTGATTTCTGTATTTTAAAGGAATTGGCCAAACTTAAATTTACAGATTAAAATGTGTGGTCTTATACCTAGATAAAATATTATTATTCTTATTGGTTTAATAAAATTTATGTTAATATTAATTTAAATTACTAGAGTTAGGATTACTTTTGTGTTCCTGAGCATTTTTTAAATTCATATTTTCATTACAAGCCATCAAAAAAAATCAAATCCTATCACTTGGAAAACCAGTACAAATAGCAAATGGATTCTTGTAGAACAATTAAACTAGATTTCTTTTATTCTAACGTTCTCAAAAAACGAAAACTTTTTTCTAGAGATAATCAATTTAATAACAAAAATCTGATTGTGTTACCTTTTGTTGTAAAGTCAGGTGCATTTACTTAAAACTTAAGATTGACATCTCTTTACCTGACACTAAACACCTGTCCTTCTTTTAATATTTCATGTCTGATTGACTAACAAGCAACTAAGGCTGGGGCGAGCAGTTGCCAAAGTCTTTCCTTACTCAGCATTGGTAGAGTTCTTCTGCTCAACTGAATTTACCTCAGTGTTTTGCTGTTATTCATTTCATCAATTCAAAAGCATGACTGAGCAAGCAAGATTCCATCAGCTCTGGTTCCTGATTATTTGCACCTCAGCTAATTGGAGAACCACCTTAAAGTAGGGTGTCTGGCGGCATGCTATCATTTCTGTTAACGATAACAGCATGGGAAGAATGTGTAGCACAAACAGTAAGAGAAGTAGAATGGTCCAATGGCCCTTTCAAAATAAAGAGCCTCGATTCTGAACGACTGAGGGACCACCATCATCATCATAAGAGAAGGTATAAAGCACATAGTGTAAACCGATGAAGGACGTCGGAACCTGATAAGCTGAGAAGTTTAATGAGATAATAGCAGAGCCTGTAGAGAAATCCTGACAGGCTTAGAGGAAAGAAACCATCTTAATTCTCAACACTAAAGAATCAGTGAAGCCTGACTTGTCTCAACCCATTTAACTGTAACCATTCCTATTGCAAAGAGCTACTTTCTAGAAGAACAAAAGAAATGCTGCAGTGGTTTATAGGGTTGTAAAGATCAATAACTGATCAATAAAGTTATAACTGAAGACTGATGAACGATTGTGTTTCACTAATTGTAAAACCTAACCTAAACTATACTAATCTGAACTTGTTAGTTCAATTTCCTGATTAAAAAAAGACAAAAAAAAAACCTGGTATTTTCCCGTTTTTACTGATGAAAAAGTGTAGCATCTTTAGAAGAGGAAACCTTTCATTGAGTGCTGACGAATCTACTTAATTACCAATGCCAAATTGTAGTTTTGTTTGTCTCATTTTCAGATTAATGCTTTGCCGGCTGGTTTAGACAATCTTGTCCTTGTGAATGAAGAAACCCAAAAGAAAACTTTCACTGTGGCCAATCAAAGTGGCGGCGGTGGTGTCGATACCAGTGGGAGGAGATGGAAAACCGGGGAGCTGGAGTTTGAGGCTCTCATGCGAATGATGGACAACTGTGTAAGTTTCTCATTCTGTGTGTCTGTGTGTGTGTGTTTGCTTTATCAATATTAGATAAAGTTTCCCAAAGTTAGGTCAGATGCTGTGATGTTATTTCTTTAGACCCAGTTTGTGTGAAGATAGGAATGTGGTTTATTGGTAGAATGCCATAAATGAAAGTTTACTTTGCTGACGTCTGCCTGAAAAACCATACTGTATTATGTATGTGTATGTGGATATATATATCGTAAATTCTGTACTGCATCTGTGTGTGTGTGTGTGTATTGTAAATATATGTGAAGTAAGTTTCAAAGTGTGTTACGTAAGAGAATTTAAATGAATGCTTCTATTTTGTGATTTATTAGTGGCAGGTAGAATGGATGTGTGAAGTTAATGTAGTTAGTGTTTTGAGAGGATTGTCACTGGTTGGAACCATAAAGGCAAGGAGAGAAACTTTTGGATGCATTTAGAAGGATTAAATGAAGGACTCGAGAAGGGAGATCCAATTGGTATAATCTAAAGTAAAAATAAAAATGAATTTTGAACGGTTTGTATATTCAGAAAAGCTGAAACCTATGGAATTTGTGAATAGGGTTTGTTTATCACATTTAAAAAAAAATATTTTAGGACAGATCTGCATTTCTTATACGGTTTATGATATTGTCCTAGTTGAACAAATCTATGATTGAAGGTATTCAAGCTTAAAATAAAGCACTGTGCATCTAGGACTATATTATCTGATGTGTCCTTTTATAAGGCAGCAGTGTGTGATTCGAAGGAAGCTTCTTACTGTTTCTAGTAGGAGGAGTGATTGCATAAGTGCTCCTTTGTTTGGTTCCATACTTATATGTCTCATGTGGAATGATTTAGTAATTATTAGTTTTGAGCATCTGAAGTTTGCTTTTGGTTCCTAACTTGGTGTGTGTCTGTGTGTCCATGTTTTTAAACTCATAATTGACACCATAAAGATAAAATATGTCAGCCTTGGGTAGCAAGCTGTAAGCCACAAATAATCTGATTATAAAGGAATGATGACCATATATTAAAGTAACAGAGAAGCAACTGTTTCCAATGCTCTCAATGTGAGAATTAATCACAGCTGAGCAAATATTATTCTTTAACCAACCAACCAAGCAAGGGAGACCCTTGTAAGCATTTTCGATTCAGATCAGCCGTTTATTCATTGACACGCTATGTTTATTCAAAGAAAGAGCAATTAGGGTTTTTTTGCATCTGTTGATTGTAGAAGGCAGAATAACTAATAATTGACAAGATGAAATATTATTAGCTGTTAAACAATTAGCATCCAGATTGAATGACAATTTACATTGATTTTTCAGTATATAGTTGGATATCTTACATATATCAAAGATTTCACACAATATGTTTTATGAAACTTATTTAGTGAGGACTAGATTCAATATCCCTGTAGTCTTGCAATAAATTTTGTTAATTCTTTCAAAGTTTCTTCACTTTAAATTCTGAGAGGTCTTTTAGGTTAAATTTTTTTTTAGTTTTTACTAGAATATGAAAACCTGGTAAACAGAAAATGTCAGTGAATATGAAATGTGAAAATATTCTTGTAATTAAAAAATTTTGTTTAGAAATTGTAGCAAATAATAAAGGTTACATGAAAGGTGATGTTGCTTTCAGTTAGGTGTCTGTTATTTTAATTATTTGATAATGATGATACTTGTTATGGCCATTGACTAAATTATAGCAATAACACTTCAAAATTGGAGCTAGTTTCATCAGTGAACGTCAGTTTATTCAGAATGTTATACTATTTACCTGTTGGACAAATAAATAAATTTAACTTTCACTTAAAACCTTTCTCTTACAGTCTTTTCATTAGTAGGGAGTTCAAGTCTTTGATCAGTTGGCAAATAATCTTGCATTAATCAGAATTTCTTATTAGTTTTGACTACAAGAAATAATTTCCTGCAAACCATATCTAATCGGAATTCTTGCATTTCCTCTACAGGCCAACAAAAGATGATTGATAATAATTCAGGTTCTTATTAATGTAGGATATGGCACAGACCGATTCTTCTACTCTTTTCAATTAAAAATTGTTACTATATAATTTTTTTTTTTAGTAAAATTTCATAATTTAATTGGTTGACATTATTTGCTACAGAGTGAACTAATTAGTCACTATCTCTCCTGTGACATTTTAGTGTAAAGTTTCTTTGGAAAAGTTTTAAAGTAGATTAAAAGAAAGAAAACAGTTTTTTTTTTTTTAAAAAAAAAGTCTATTTTCAGTTCTAGTTTTGTGACATAATATTAACCGGATTATCTCAGAATTTTTTTTTTTTTTTCTTTTCTAAAATCTGCTTCAGTTCTGATTCAGCACACCTTTTTACAAAAGAGGTCATTTTTAATTGCTTAATTTTTTTTTTGTTTGTTTTTCATCCCTTCTCCTTACAGGGTTTCCGCACAGGGTACATCTATCGTAACCCTTTAATGAAACAGGAGAAAGACCATGCAAATATTGATATTGAGATACCCCCCTCATCAAGCTCATTCACCTATGTTTATGATGGGGATGTTGATCGCTCCAAATATGTGTAAGTTTCATTTCATTTCATTTCAGTCTATTCTGATACTTTTTCTTCATTGCAAGTTACTTTGGCTGCTTAAAATAATGGTCAACTGTTTTTCACCTTTTCCTGTCTCATTTTGTCAAGTTATTGCTGAAACAGATTAAAAACGAAAAATTTTATTTCTTTGCCTTCTTTGAAGATTCACTCTGCTAGAACAATTCTTCAAACTTTATCCTTAATTTGTCATCTTGGTGTTGAAATCTTTCTCAGGGTTAAACTTTGTCAACATCTCTCCAGGACATTAAATCTTCCACTTACACAGTTGTCTTAAATTAAAAAAAATAACTATCAATATATTGATGTTAGTCCAACTAGTCAAATAAAATTATTAGTTGTTGGATCATACATACTTTAAAACCTCCATACTTCCTGAAATTCACCAACACCACACCTGATATCTCCCCCCCCCTCCGTACACATGCACACATGTATGTATATCATGGCGCATACACTATTCACTTTCCTGGCATTTGTACATAATTCTATTTACTATACATGGACCTTTGATGAATTGTAGTGCACCTGAGCACTATTATTATTATTATTATTTTAAATATGAATGTTGTTGTTGTTGCAGGTCTCCACTCCGAACAGCCCTTGAAAGACAGAAACAGCAGCAGTACAAAGCTGGTTGGTTAACTTCACCAAACACATACAAAAAACAAGAAATTGATGAAATTGGTACAACAAACCCAAAGAAGATTACAAAGGTACGGACGTTATCAATGAACAAAGTTTTAAGGCCACCAGTGTCACAGATGTTTTTCTCCTCATAACTATATGAGAGTCGTCTCCCTTGCGCTATGTTGCCTTTGTCTCTTTAATTGGGTTGACCTTGAGTCTGCACAGGCTTGGTCAAGGGCATAACAAGGCACGAAACCCTCTCCTTCAATCCCACTCTCCCCTCAGTGTTTTATCTTGCAAGTTACTTGGTGCTATGTAAAAAGCAGCCTCCGCAAAGTGGTTGACAATAGGAAGGGCATCCAACCATTGAAACCAAACCAAATGGTGCCTACGAACACTAGTTATTGGACCAGTAGCTCCAAATAAGAAACATCTTGGACTGTGATGAACCTTCCAACCCATGCCAGCATGGAAAACAGATGTAACATGAATGTGTGCAGTTGCTTGCTAGTCCAGCAAATTTGTAGTATTTCAATGGATCACAACATAATTAGGATCATATTTACAAGAAATATTTTATGGATTTAGGGTATGGGTCCCCAAACCTTTTTAGACCATCAACCCTCAGGTATGTGCAAGAAAATAAATAATAACTAAGCAGATGTGCATTTATCAACACCTTGAACAGTCCCATTGGCTCCCAGGGATCGATATCAACCACTTTGGAGACCCCTGATATAGGGTGACAAACTTTTTTTTTCTTTCTTTTCAAAGGACAGTTTCAATTCTCTCAGAAATACACAAATATATTTTACTTCCTTTGGGATAGAGAAATAGACTCCTTTTTCTATTGTTTCCCTGCATATTTGCTGCTAATTCATCATTGCCACCAGCTTACCATCCCTAAATGATTTTCTGAAGCAGTATTTTATGGTTGGATGCCTTTCCTGTTTCCAATTCTTCATCACCTCCAATGATGCACATGGACATGATTCATCAATTCTAAAACTGATATACACTTCATATTGCCCACTGGTCTTAAATAGTTTCCTAGTTAGACTCCCCCTAGATTCTAACTCAAAACCAGCCACTTCTAAAGAGATTCTACTCTTCATTTGTAGTTTTTTGTTTGGTTTTTCTACATATTTCATTTCGTTCTTAATCCTTTCTATTAACATTAATTGTGTTTCTCTGAATAAAGTTGGTTTTCAAAGTTAGGGCTGTTAAAGAACATGAAAATATTGTGCTGTGAAATGAGAAAGATGTAATGGCTGGACATTTGTCTGATATCAACATTTAGGTCACTTTCTTACTCATGAATTCAACCATTTTCAAACTAAATGATATTTTTCAGTGGGTTGCTGAGAATTCCGACAGTACAAAAAGTGTGAATGTAAAGATAGAAAAGGCAAACCAGTTTGCCCCACAGGGAGAAAACCCTAAGGAATTTAGAGACAAACAAAAGCAGGTTGGTAAATTGCTTTATTACTAACTTGTCCTAATACTGTAAAAATCCAAATATGACTGATGATTGATAATATTCACTGTTTACTGGCTGTTAAAATTGGTTTCAAATTTTAGGACAGAGCTAACAATTTTGGGGGAGGTGGTGGGATAGGTCGAATGCATCAACTCCAGTGCTAAACAAGACAAAGGGCAAAGTTGACCTCGTTGGAATTTCAACTCAGAATGTATAGATGGAAGAAGAAATGCTGCTAAGCATTTTTCCTGATGTGGTAACAATTCTGCTGGCTGTTAATATTGACTGTGGCTACCTAATTTTCATGGTCAGTGGAGTCAGGCATTTTTACTTCTTCCACAACTTTTATAATCCATTCAAAAAACCAGCCAGCCACCTAATCACTTATCTGTCTGGTGAGCACATAAACCAGATTGACCACCTCTGGCCAGGTACCTTGTACTGTCTCTTCAGCAAGACACCTATATCTGTTTCACTATAACCTTTTCATCATCACTTCCTCCCCTCTTAAAAGTTTTTGTCTTGCAAGGTACTCGGTGACCCTGTCAGGGCAGGTGCCACTTAAAAGCACCCAGTCCACTCTGTAAAGTGGTTGGCATTTGGAAGGGCATCCAGCTGTGGAAACCTTGCCAAAACTGACCTCCCCTGTGCTTGTGCCACATAAAAAGCATTAAGTCCACTCTGCTGAGTGGTTGGTGTTAGGAAGGGCATCCAGCTGTAAAAATCCTACCAAAACAGTCACATAAATCTGGTGCAGGCTTCTGCCTGGTTGGCTCTTGTGGTACCATCCCACCCATGCCAGCATGGAACACTGACATTGAATGATGGTGTGGATGGTGATGACATAAATTCTCTTAGTTGCCATGACAATTTGATTGTTGTTTCCCTGCCTTAAATTTCACTGTTCTCTTCTTTAAGTTGGGGACTAGGAATGAGTGAAGAGGGTGAAGTCATGCTGCCGGTTGAGCTGTTGTTACCTGGTATTGTGTGGAATGGAAACCATGAAAGATGGCAGTGAAGGATTAAGTAAATTGTTTTAGGAGAATGATGCCTGTGAAGTTTGATTCCATCTCTGAAATGAGAAGGGATCTGATGAGTACAGTGAATGGAATGAGTTGTTGTTAAGGATTAAAATTGTTTGAACTTTAGACTCTGTGCATGTCCATGTGGCATTAAGAATATTGCAACCGTTAGTTTTGAAATGAAGGTTTCTAGTTGGAAGCCAAAATCAGTTAGCTGATGTTGTTTGGAGATGAAGCAGATGGAAACACTTTAGACCTGTAAATCTCCCCATAAAATGTTTAATTTCTAAAGACGTGCTTAATTGTTTGAAAATTTATAAATCATTGTGAAGTTTTATGCTTTATGTCTGAATTGTTATGTTCTAAATCTCTTTTCAGATCCGTAAGGATTATTATGAGGAGAGAGTACATGCTGGTCCTCAGTCCAAAGTTCTAGAGGGAACCACTTGGGAAGAAGCTCAAAAGATGAAGGTTTGTCATTATTGTTTTCAAAACAAATTCTATATCACACACATTTACCTTATTATTCTTTTGTCATAACATGGAATTAATCAAAGATATTAAGATCAATAATCAACTGTTATCTCACTTAAGTCTTCAACTCTTGGAGTCCTATTTAGCAAAGATCCTATTTCATTTTCTTTTTGTTTTTTCCTTCCCAATCTTTTCATAGAATTCTTAGAACAATGACTCCAACCTCTTCTTCCCGCCCTCCCCCCACTCTCTCTCTCTCACCATAGGAAACTATTAAATAATTTTTTTCATATAAACTATATTAAAAAATGATGCAACTTTGGTTATTATAATAAGTTTTGTTCAAGAGATATCTTTCTAATTCATTTTATTGAATGTTTTCATTTTCTTCCCTTTTCAACTGTTTTTACTGATTAATTTTACTAAATATATTCCTTGTTAGATTAATATTCAATTTAGCATAAATTTCAATTCTGTTTTTATTTTATTTTATTTTATTTTTTTTTTCCAAGCCACAATTCTTAGTGTCTTGGTTTTAAGAGTTTAATAGTTGTATTTCTGTTGAAGGATGGCAACCTGAGTAGTGCATCAGACAGTGTAGTGATGATTGGTGCCGCTTCCAAGGGCATCATTCGACGTGACCATCAACACAATGCCATTGTCTACAAGTCACTTTATTCTCCTAATCCTTTTGAAAATGTGTCTGAAGATGAGCTTGCAAAGTACAAAGAAAAAGTAGAGGGGAAAATAAATGAAGCAGGTAACTATAACAGTTTTCTTATTGATGAGGTTTGGAGGTGTCAGTTGTTGGTGCTTGCAGTCTGTTGTTTATTAAAGGACAGGACTAATTGGTTTAATGTTTATTCCCATTGACTCAACTACATCAAAACTGTGAGAAATGGAAAAAACCTGGATTCAGTTGAAATTTTAATTTTTAAAACAAATTTCCATTTAAATATTTTGCCCTTTGTGGATTATCTTTTTTTTTTTCATGTCCTTTATTTCAACATTATTTTACATCTTTTTTTTTTCCTTTCTACTTACTCTACCTCTTTTTTCCCCCCCTGTTTTCTAGCTATTCCCCATTCTCCCTAGACTGGCTGCCATCTTTATTCTATTTATTTATTGGATCAAGTCACAATAAAATTCTTTTTTTCTGACTGAATCTAATTTTTTCCTTGTTTCAGATTCTGAAGATACAGAACCTGCTCCTGATGGCCGCCTCATCTCAACTGAAGAAAGAATGCAGCAAATTCGAAGTGACGGCGTTGACTTGAAGACAGAAGCTGAAGCGGGTATGTGCTGATGTGTTTGTTTCTGATTCCTTCATGTTTTCCAGTTGGTTGCCATCAATAGCAGAACTTTTCATCATCTTGTAGGATTTGTTTGAAGTGTCTATCTACTAATGGGGATACTGGATAATCCTTGGGATTAACTTCTTAGAATCCTTTGATCATAAGCTTGAGTGGTAATTACACAATGAACTAGTTCCTATCCTTAGCAATCTGTACATTTTAGCCATACAACTATTCTTTCTCTCTGTTTCTCATAATGCTTGACATTTGCAAGATGTCTTAAGAAAAGTTTCAGATCCCCCCCCCCCTCAAGCAACACCTGCGTCTTCAGTGTAAATTTCAAATAGCAAAACAGAAATTTTCTTAATCTTTTACTAAAATGATTTCCATGCTCTTTACAATATTCTTTAATTATTGGTTTGTTGTTGTTGTTGTTTTGTATTGTTTTTGTGTAATGTTTATTAAAATAGTCTTTTAGGGTTCACAGAAATAAGGTTTGAAGTTGACACTTCAGCAATGTCAACTTTTTTTCTTATTCTAAAACTATAATTCTTTAAAATATTATGTCATCAAATTGATGCAGTTTGATTGCCCCCCCCCCCCTCAAGCAACACCTGCGTCTTCAGTGTAAATTTCAAATAGCAAAACAGAAATTTTCTTAATCTTTTACTAAAATGATTTCCATGCTCTTTACAATATTCTTTAATTATTGGTTTGTTGTTGTTGTTGTTTTGTATTGTTTTTGTGTAATGTTTATTAAAATAGTCTTTTAGGGTTCACAGAAATAAGGTTTGAAGTTGACACTTCAGCAATGTCAACTTTTTTTCTTATTCTAAAACTATAATTCTTTAAAATATTATGTCATCAAATTGATGCAGTTTGATTGCCCCCCCCCCCCACTACCCTTGAAGGGCCTTAATTTTCTCCCTATATTTTGCTCTGTTACTTTTAAATACTTACACAGTCAATTTTGAGTAAAACTGAAGGGCTACAATTGTCTGACCACATTTGTTAATAATTCGAATATTATTTAGAACTAATCATTAAGTTTGATAACTATTTTAAGGAACTGTTTTAAATCATCAAAAGACGGGAACATTTCTTGACTTAAAGCTAAATTAATTCATCTGGTTTTGAAATTCAGGTTAATTTCCCATTTCAAACTTGCCATTTCCTAAAATGTAGTCTTGTCTACATTCCTTTTCTCTCCCAGTTTATTTAGGATGTTGGGACTTTGTCTCTATCGTTTGCCAGCACAATCTAAACTTCGGTACAATAACCCCCACCAAGGAATTGCGGTTTTCGTTTTCAGTTTCTTCAATAAACCTTAGCACTTGCCTGTGTTGCGTTGGCCGTTCTTTTTCTTTCTTTCTAAGGATTCAGCTTCTACTAACTTTCAACCTTTTCACACGCATTGTCTTTCTAGTCATTGTTCCTGTAGAGGAACAGATGCCTTTGCCAAAGTTTATATACATTTTCAGGCTTTTTATTGTATAATTCTTGTGCTTGCTTGTGTGTATAATGTGTTGTGTGATGTTTGTCTATAGTTTTTCATATTTTATGTACTTGTTTAGACAAGTTTTTAATCAAAAGTTTTTAATCAAAGATATATCACCTATCAGGGAGATCGGTGATTGAGTTAAAGAAAAAAAAAACACATGGAGCCACTTTATTTTTAACTTAATGGTTGTTTAGACACAAATATACACAACTTTAATTTTTTGTATGATTTATTTAATGCAGATTAGCTCCCTCTATGTAATAAGCAGTAAATGAAACCGGCCAGTTATTACTAATTGCCAGTCTGTTAGGTAGCAATGTGTTTTTCTAATTTCCTTCACTTAAACAAAATGATGAGAGAGAGAGAGAAGCAATTGAAAAGCAGTGGTATGAGGCAAGTTGTGAGTTGAGTTTCAAATTTCAGTTGGAATACTTTGGTGTTAAAACTTTAGAGATTTATTTAAAATTGAACTGTTTTTATGGACCATTTAATCTTTCTTTTGTGGAAGCCTAACCCTATTAAGGCAGGCTTATCTCTCTCTATCTTAACTAATTCAGCAGTTTCGCTTAGAAGTCAATTTTTTGTTTTGAATATTTTTGTAAGTTGCTAGTTTACTGGTCAAGCACTAATAATGCATTGTCATATCTGATGTTGTTGTTTCTTGAACTGGTAAATGTCTGATATTCCCATCATTATTTTGATATTTTCTTATTGAATCTCTTCTAAATAAATCTATAGTTTGTGATTTCTCAGTAAGATTTATCAGAGAAGAGTGGCATATTGTGGTAGGATCAGGAAATCTAACCTTTAATTTATTACCAATGAGTTATTCAATTTTATCAAGTTTTGTCAAATATTTATTTACAGCAGCCAAATATGTCATCCACAAATGATAAAGAAGTTGTTCGTTTGGTTACTAATGACAAAACTTTTTAACGAAAGGCTTGTAAAATCACTTCCAAACACTCAGACACATCTCCAATACCCCTGAACACTATAGCAACATTGTCTCCCATACCTTCAGTATTCATAGCCTTACTTCAAATACTGTGTTAGAATGTCACCACCAACTTCAAAGTGCTGCCTAAGTTCACCTTGGTTTTTCCACTGTAGCCATTCTCAAATAGACTTGGACAATGAGGAGAGTGCAGTCTGTCTGCACTCACACTGCATGTTAAAGCTTGCAATTTGCCTCCCCTTGTTGCTATCTTGCAACATGTAGCAACGTCATCATCATCATCAGCAGCAGCAATGAATTATCAGCCGGTTTTGTCTTGTGCTCTTGTCTCAATGTATTAGGTTCAGTTTTTGGAGTTCACTCTTCGTTTCCCGAACTAAAGCAATAATCATTTGCAACTAAAACCACTAAATTTGATGAAGGAACGAAATATTTCCAATTTTATATCTTAATGGAAATGGGTTGTTTTTGTCTTCATTTTAAATTAATTCGCTTTAAACTCAAGCTGAATCAAAATCTGTTAAT
This sequence comes from Octopus bimaculoides, assembly GCF_001194135.2. Lineage (NCBI taxonomy): Eukaryota > Metazoa > Mollusca > Cephalopoda > Octopoda > Octopodidae > Octopus > Octopus bimaculoides. The sequence continues at coordinate 59,999,113 of NC_068994.1, read as the reverse complement.
ATTGCTTTGAATATCTCTCTCACACACACAAGAAAGGGAGGGGTAGAGTGGTTGGGAAGAGAAGAAAAGGAGGAGGGATGGAGTGGTTGGGAGAAGAGATAAGGGGAGAGAGAGAGAAGAAATAAGAGAAAAGGTTATCTTGAACTTTCCATGTTGTGATAGTAAATGGCACTTATAACATTCTAGTGTAGAAGCTATTGTGTGCACCATCTGCTAGAATAATGCTGCAAAATGGTACAAAATGGGTGATTAATGGGAAGGCCCATTCCAAGGAAATATCAAACACAAAAGCTGTCTCCATGAAAACTCTAAGACAGTGGAATAAAGTTGTTGACAAATCCTAAAGAGTAACTGATTTTGTTTTCTAGGATTGTTGTAAAGACAAAGTGACTGCAGATGTTGTTATGCATGAATAAATGTCTGCTGTCTCCTAAACTCAACTAAGAGAGGTCCTTAATTTCTTTTGTTAGTAAACAAGTCTTCTTTAGTTGCAAATAGAAGTATTTAGATTTTAAGTGTCTACAGACTTTAGTGAATTGATTGTGCAATAACTTGTAACATTGCATTTGGCAATAAATATCAACTAGTCAGCAGTGATGAAGGAGTAATCATTAAGCTACTTGATGCAGGATTTCTGTAAGTTGGGATAAAATGATGCTCAATTGTGTTTGATGTATGTCAGAAACGTTTCTCTCATCAGTAAATTATTACACTTCAAATGTCTCTCTTATGTTCTGTGAAATTTTTGAAAAGATGTTAAAATGAATATTAATGGAGTGGCTCTTTTTAGTCTTTGTAATTTACCAGAATGTTCAGCAGAACTTGAGCTTATCCCACTTGGCAACATTAGAGCTATCTTGAACTTAGTAAGACAACTTACTAAGTTATACTTGTGGTTGGCATTTCACAGATGAATGAATACTTTGGATTCTTTCTCCTCTTCCCCTCAATACTCACAGCAGAAGCTTACTCTCTTTACTTAGGAACCACACCTTAACACCTTGTGATGGAATATAATTGTAAATCCTTGCAAAGGTTGATAGCTTAATTACTTGGTCAGCTGCTTCTCTTGTTTGAAACAGTTTATTTCAAGTCCATAATTATTAATTCTTTCTATTCATATGGATTCCCACTGCTTCATTCTATTTTCTTTCTGTATAGTGTACTTGTCTACTAAACAGTGTTTTGCATTTATATTTCAGTCAGTTTTAAATAACATTGCTGAATTAATAGGGTTCAGAATTTGAAGAAAATTTCTTCTTGTCAAAGACAAAATAATTTGAGAGAGAGACTAAATGTTAGTCACAAAGAAAAAAAGCATGTTGTGTTGATAATTTGTTTCTGAATCAGTTGTCCATAAAATGACTGAAAAGCCATCTTTAGGTGCTATCCTTGGAAATTACAACTTGATTAAGCTCTAATCTGAAATCAATATCTTTTTTGATCAAATCTGACTGGTTTATAAGTCTCAGAAATGAGATACAAATTTAATTTCAGTGACTCTCTCTCTGATATTAGCTTAATTTCCCAACTGACACTTTCTCTTGTCTTTTGTTTTCTCATTGTACAGTTTCGTGAAACCCCTATAAAATAGATGGTATTCTTTGCTCTGTTTTCCTATAAAATAGATGCTCAATTGTGCTTTTCAGATCATAAGAAGCGGCTGTCAACCTCAAACCAAGGCGAGTAGAAATATAAAAAAACTATAATTCTGTAGATATTGTGATTTGAATATTGAAGTTGTGGAAAGCTTAGTGTTGTAAACCTTAGTGTTGATATAGTATTGCATATCTGTAAATGAATGCACACACACACACACACACACACACACACACATATGCTTACACACATCATAGTTGTTTTGTTCAGACTTATGCAGATGAATAATTTCATAATTATAGATTCATTTAGAAATAAACTCCTATATATAATTATATGCATTATGCATATATATGCAGCCATGCTTTTAATAGACATACACACATGCTCAAAAATGAAATAAGCTTTCAGTTAGTCTTCTGCTATAAACCCTCGCCCCCCCCCTCTCTTTCTCCTTTAGATGTTGTCTCTTTATGCCAACTGCTTCTTTTAGAGAACTTTCCTGTCATAATCTGGGAAATATCCATGTAGACAGAAACTGAAAAAGACGAAAAGGTTTCTTGCAGTGGTTACTATTTATCCACATTCTATATTTCTTTTATTACTGCCCCACAACCTCGTGGCCATATTCTTCTACCATTGCATCTGTCTTTCAATGTGCATGTCCTTGACTGTAGTATGTACTTCCTCCAACATATGCCTGTATATGTGTGCATAATCATGGGTGAATTTGGTCATAATATTTGGAACTTTTTGTAACTCGGTTTACATTTTGGAAGTTCCAACAATATCTGATTGAGCAACCATGAAAGTATGCGTAATTTTGTGTATCTGCAATTCAGTAATTAATGGGGGGGGGGGGGTTTGTAAAAGTACAAGAGAGACTGGTTACCTTAATTAAATATTAAATACCTGTAATATACTTGGGAGTCTTATTCCTCTTATATAGTCTTGTAGACTTTTCACAATATTGTTGCTGTATAAATTCTTTCTGATTCAATCTCTTCATATGTTAACTCATTCTTAGATGCCAGTGACTTAAAAAAGACAAAAAAAGAACCCCACCATTCATCTGAATAATTTTCTTCTTCCAATTGACAAGTGCTGGCTTAGTTTTTGGAACTTCTTTAGAAAACCCCAGAGGTAGTTGTATTTCCAGATAATGGTGTAGGCAGGTTTAGAAGTGTATTACTGAACCTTGTGAAATATTTTGTTATTTATCAAATAAACCCTATGAAACAGATTTTCTTGGTTTTTCTTGAAACTTCTTTTCCTGGTATTTTGGCCAGAAGTAGGACTGGTGTAGTGTGAGCAGTGGTTGAATTTAGTTTAGTAGCAGTGGTTGTTAAGGAGTAGGAGTAGCACGTCCTGGAGGTGGGGGAGGGCCATTCTGAGTTTACTAGGGGCCAGTAACCATCAGGTGGGCAGAATGTCATAATTTTTCTTATAATTATAGAATATATAAATTAGGTATAACACTACATATTTTAAACAAATTTAAAACAAAAAAATTGTGTATTAGAATATGTTCAGTACATTGTTATGAATGAGTAGAAACCTGGCTGGTAGTGTACCAAACATCTAATATAATTCCATTGTGTTTTTGAAGAAATTTCTATAAAAATTTAACATAGGGGACTCCTCTCGTCCACCAAATATGTAAAGCAAAGACACATGTTGGATTGGATAGTATCAGAAAATATGAATTACAATAAATCCTTGTGCAAAATTGTGTCTGTTTAAAATAGTCTGTGTGTGTGTGTGTGTTTTTCTCAAAGCATGGGGAAGAAAGATTTGTACAACAGTGGCTGATGGGGGTGGGGCATCCGAGCCCCAGGCTTGCCTTATAACCTCCTCCTTAATACATCCCTTTCTCCCAAAAGATCTTTAAAATTTGTCAGATTGTGATATTTTCTTGAAGTTAGCAGCCAATCAGCATTCGTTGCTTTGAGTTCACCATATTCACCTGTTTCCTGTTGCCAAACCTAATTTTCCTGAGAAGCCAGAAGTATTTCACAGCTGCTAGGTTCCAAACCAATACATTCTTTGGCTCCAACCTTGCATTAACTGCAAACCTGGCTGTTGCCACCCTTAACGTAGAGGAGAGGAAAAATCAATTAATACAGGGGGCTGACCAGTTGCCATTGGGATGTCAGATGTTCTTAGACCCCATGCTACCAATTTCCTCTGCAAAATCAGGATAATAGTGTCCTGTTTGTGAAATGAGCCCCACAGAGCATGGCTGAGCACTCCATTTGTTTGGAGCGGGGGGGGGGGGGGGGGTAGCACTCCATTTTTTTACTACTTTACCCCTCCCCCCCCCGGCTCTTATTTTTCACCCTTTTTTTCTGTTTGTTTAGCTGCTGGCCTTCAACCTTTTGAATCAGCTCTTCTCCCAAGACTGTCGAATGCTGTTGCTTGAGATAGATTAGACTACAGTTGTCTGTAGTAGCAGTAGCAGTAGAGAAAGGCTGAGGGTTTGCAATGAATAAATAATGAGGGATTGTAAATTCAAACAAGTGGGTTCCTTTGATATTGTTGTTAATTATCAAACACTGAAATAGCAGCTATGATATCTGTTGTGAAAAAAAAACAAAAGGAGAACAGCATCTGTGACCTTTGCTGACCTTTTTTATCAAGACTTGTGATAACTGCCAAATTGGTGTCTGTCTGAAGACAACCACAAACCTGGTCACAATTGTTTGCCAGTGAGTGGATTCTACTTTGGCATTGATGGTAACCCCTACCTCTGTGTTCTCACCTCTCCCTCAATAAAAAATGTCCCCCCCCCACCATGTGTTTGGAGAGATGCCAGCACTGAAAGATTGCTTAACTGGAAGTGGTGTAGAATTTAAATGGGGACCCGTTTGTCAGATAAAATCTTTAGCCATGTTTATCTTCAGTTGTTAGCATGTTCAGTAACTATAAAAGGGACACAGAGTGACATTTCTGTCGGTCAGCATGATGACGATGCTCTTTTAGGACATTTCATTAAGCCTTTACCAATCCCATTATTCCAGCTGCTGGACTTTATAATTAATGGGGACACACACATTATAGTTGTGTCTCTGTTTCTACTGAATTTGTATACAGCAATAATAAACCTAAGCCTCTTCATTTGTTTGTGTCTTGAGTTGTAAAAGCATTTCTGAAATATTTAAGGCTTTGACTCTGTTTATGTCCATGTATTTTACCTTAAAGACTAATTAGATTAATTAGGGATTTCATCTCTCATATATTTCAGCACCTTAGATTGGTTTACTTTTTGCTTATTGACTCCTCTTTTCATTATATATATATATATATATATATATATATATAATGAACTGGTGTTTAATATTCCTTCATTGTTGCCTCTTGTGTCCTGTTCACAAGATTCCTCCTTCTCAACTTATCTTCTTAGCATTCTTGTTGTGTATTTCCTCTCCACTACAATCCTCCCTATACAATATATGTTCCACTGCCATCAATCAATCTCCAACTTCTTCAACAGTCTTCTTTGTTATTTGGTATTTGTCACCCACTTATGTGTGTTTTCGTTTGTTTGTTTTTACCTTACCTCTATCTTCCTCACGTGAATGTCTCACTAGATGTTGTCATCTTTATCGTAATTGTATTAACCCTTTATTTACTATCTTCCCAGCTTCCCCCTCCTCCCCCCTGTTCTCTTTAGACCCTTTACTATGTCGGTTAAACAGGGCAAATGTCTTTGAAGCAATATTATTCTCTGTTGATTGCACTTTCAGCTTTCTTGAAGTCAGCTGAAAAGTTGTACAATTGTAATACAGAGCTTCTGGTTTGAAATTGAACCATTTCCCTTCTATTTTGGGCTGGTTTTTACCTCCATATTAGAGAAATTATAAAACTAAATTAGAACAAAAGCAAAATGAATGTACTTAACGAAGTCGGTTGTCTGGCTGACTGTCGGTGAATAAAGGGTTAATTTGTCTGTGTTGAATATTTGTATTGGATCAGCGCAGGCTTTGAAATATGTGATCTTCTTTTCAGGAAAGACAGATTTCCCTAAGGAATACCCACATACTGCAGTATGAATGGTCTGCTTCTACTACTACTACTACTACCTCTTGTTTGTTCTCCTACCTCCTACTTCTATATTACAAAGGAGCCCTAGGGGGCCACAGGGCAGATTGCTTTCTTATCTGGCTTACTAATTATAATTATAATTATTATTATTATTTTTCCAAATGATTCCTTATTTTTAATGAACTCTTGAACTTGACGACATTCCTCTTTTAACTTTCCTAACTTGGCTTCTCATGCAACACTGAAGAACTGTTCCACAACACACAAACATCCCAACACAGATGAAGAAACATTAGGAAAATCACTATAAAAACTGCTTTAAAAATGAAAACAATAAAAAAAAAAACTGAACGTATTCATTTTATTTTCATCTTTTCTTTAAAAAAAAATATACAAGAAAGAAAAAAAAAACCTAAAACAAAAGGAACTTAAAACTCTTTTAAAACTGTCTTCAAATGCTTCTCCCTCTACCTTTTTATTTTTTATTAATGTTTGCTTTTTCGGTGTTACATAGGATTTCCCAAAATCTGT
>NC_068994.1:59991648-59992929 GCF_001194135.2 Octopus bimaculoides | reverse complement strand
CCCCCCCCATCACCCAACTCCTTTCAATAGTTTTCTTCTGCTCATTCTGCCTTCCCAGAAAAAATATTCTTATATTGCTATTTTCTACATGGAAATTTAGCATTATTGTGTATATTGCCCAATATTAACACTACCAGATACACACACACACACACATCTGTGTGAGTACATACATGTGTGTGTGTACATGCATATACATACACACATACCTATATATATATATATATATATGTAAAGCCTGTCTTTGCCATTTAAAAAAAAAACGTGTTAGACTCAGCCTTCCCCCCCCCCCAACGCACACACACACACACACACACACTTCTGCCTTTCCCAATCATTCAGTGCCTCAAATCCTCTCCTCATTGCATTTTCCTTTCCCTCTGCTTCCCTGCAGCTAAAGATATGCAAAACCATAGTGATCTGCTTGCTTAACAACTTTCTATGTAGGAGTGTATTGTGTGTGTGTGTGTACGTATGTATATGTGTGTGTGTGTGTGTGTACGTTTGTATAGAGACAATGGTACAAATAGACAACCACAGCTGCTTGGGTTTGATATACAAAAAGATATATATACACGTATAAAGGAAAGACTGAAACTTCAGCTAATGAATATTCAAGTATAAATATATTAACAGGGCAAATGTGCACAGTACAAAGACACAGAAAATTAAAAGGGAGAAGATATGGTGTTACAAGTCCGACAGCTGTTTCTGGGGGCTCAGATTTGCTTCATAATGTTGGCAGATGTAGTTCACCAGAATATGCAATCAGTAATTTGCTTCCCTTACCAGTTGCATATATTTTTGTGACCTAGATAATTAAGTAAGTCTGAGCTCCCCAAAACAGCTGTCGAACTTCTCTTTAATTTTCTGTGTCTTTGTACTCTAAGTTTGTTCTGTTAATATATAAATATCTCTATATTTATACTTGAATACTCATTGTCTGAAAGTTTTCTCTCTATTTACATCATGTGTATATTTTGGATTTTGGATATCTAACTGAAGTAGTTGTATTATTGGACTCCATATCTGCTCACCTGGACTCCTCTTGCAGCTACTCTTTACCCCATGAACATACCCTTGGTAAAGATTTCAGAGTTCAAATCATTTGAGTGTTTTCTGTATTGAAAAGCTCTCGATCACATCTGTTGACTCTGTGTGTGTGTGTGTGTGTACGTGTACACATGTATATATACATACATACATATATACACTCTAGGAAAAGGTTGGCAATTTTGAACTTAAGGTTTAGTGTATATATATATATATATATATATATAT
>NC_068994.1:59988525-59991638 GCF_001194135.2 Octopus bimaculoides | reverse complement strand
GCATGTTACTGCACAGACTACTTGTAATTTACCTGATGTAGTCTAGACACAGGTAGCCAGTCTGCACCTGGAGTGCCATGAAGATTCATTTGTCAAAGGTACATTTCACATTCCTCCTTATTTGAAAACAAAAGAATTGCATGAGTCTTTTAATATAATTTTGATTCTTATATATAAAAGTTTGTAACTCCATATATAGACTTGATTCCTGTATATGGATTTGGCTCTGTACATGGTTCTTGCCCCATGGACCTGGTTCCTTATATATGTAGGGTTCTGCTGATTTCAATTTGTCTCGTATTCTCCCAATATTTTGCGCTGAAATTCAAGATGTGAAGCAAAAATACAAAAAAAAAAAATAATAAATAAAGAAAAAAAAAAAAAGACAGTTAACAAACAAACAGTAGTGAAATTTTTATTAAATTATTTCATCAATTCTTTGCCAGCCACCAAAATATGTTGAACAGAATTAGCAAAGAAAACAATTTCTTTTAGTGCTTTTGCTTTTAATTGTTTTAATATTAACAAAAAAAGGTTCTCCAATTTACTTAGTTGCTAATTATCATTATTATTATTATTATTTGTATTTTAATCGTAATACGTAGTCAAATATGTGTGTTTTTCCAAAACAAATTTGTTTACTTTCTAAGAAAAAAAAAAGAAAAGGGATTTAAAACCAACAGCCCAACCCTCCCACTAAAGGTGCAGAAAAGAGAATTTATATTAAAAAAAAAAAAAGGTTTCATCTTTTGGTTTTGTTTAAAAACAGCAGCTATTTGTTTATGTCTGTTTTTCCCTTTCCTGTGGAGTTTTAGTCTGCAACTGCAATTTCCCACATTCTCTCTGCCCCAATCAAGGTTTATTTTGCCCCATAAAAGTGAAAAAGAAAGAAAGAAAGAAAAAAGTCCACCTTCTCTTTCCCCCCTCCATCCCCCAACTGTCCATGGTATTATTCTTTCTCTATGTAAAGTAAAATGTCTGAAATAAAGTTTTTAGTATTAACTGTGATCCACACTGGAATGTGAATGTCTTTTCTTGTCCTTCTCTCATTAACAATCTTCATTTAACCAGATTCCATTATTTGTCTTTTAAACAACAGAAGAAAAACCAAAGCCACCCTCCTTTTTAGTGCAGAATTTATTACTTTGCAATGTCTCACTGCATTCTGTGTTTATATATTTGCAAATTTTATTCAGTTGTTTATTATTGTTCCATTATTTTATATTGGCTGTTCATATTCAAGCCTTTTTGGCTTGCTATCATAGGTCACTCTTACAAGATCACCGTTAATGAACTGACCAGCTTTTGGTGTTGCTGCACGCTTGACCTCTAACTTCTTCCCGATTCCATTTTACCCGCCAGGCTCTTACCATTCTCTTTTCCTCTCAAAGTAACTCATTTTAATTTCCTTATCGGTTCACTTCTTTCTTGGACCAATTTACTCTTAACATATTAATATCTTTTTTTCTTTTCTTTTTCAATGTTTGTACACTGGAATTATTATTAGTTTAAAATCTATTCTTACAAAGAAATAATAAAGCCAGGCCATGAAAGAGCTGAAAGAAGGGTAGTGCAACATGCTCATCGGACTCGTTGCAGTATTCATTCAACTCTAATCCTGACATTTCTGGCATTGAACGGCTTCCAGCAGATCTTATTCGAAGCTTTCAAGCCTTCATTTCACAACTGCTAAATGCTCACATTCTTAGAAATAGGCCAACCTGATTGAAATGGCTAAAATACACACTCACACACGTTTAGGACACTTGCATATACTTCTGTACACCAAACATTTTCATGCTCTGTTGGCATATAAGAAATTATATATAAACTTCCTAAATGTGGAAAATAGTCAACAATGGAAATGTATTTCTCAATATTACAGGTGTGTAAATTTCATGGAAATGATTTCAATATCCTCTCTACTGCCAACTTTTATTGCTACTACTACTACTACTGTTCCATATGTCCATAACCTAATTTTGCTTTAGTCACTGTCTGTGTTTGTGTTGGCACATTTTCTATTTGCCTTTGCACTATATTTTCATCAGAAATATATTTTTTAAACTAGTCATGGCATCATCTGTAGTTTATTTATTTATTTTTTTCCATTATAGCAATCAGCCTTAAATAAGGTTTTATTTATTTGATATTGATAACAGGGTTCTGCTAATTACTACATTCAAACTTTCTGTAAAAACTATGGTTAAATAGAAATATTTGGTTTTATATAACAACCTGTAATCGTTGCTGGTGCCATTTTCTTATTATATTGTTTTGTCTTTTTTTAAGGAACTGAGTCAATCACTTGCCTTTATTTCATAACTTGTCTTCAGCCAAACATTTAGTGGGGTGAGTGTCCCCCAAATACATCTGAGATGGGGCTGTGTGTGGTTTTCTTTAGTGAAGCTGTTATGCTTTTTTTTTTGGGGTCCAAAGACAAGAAGCCCAACTGTTGCAGGCATCTTCTACAATCAAAATTGTTCTTGATATGTCACCTACCTCTTGCTTATCCCTTTAAACTTTGGACTTCACCATTATTCTGGTATCAAAACCAGAAAAGATAGCTAGCACTTTGTTCAAAATGAAACCTGAAACCTCCCAAAGTAAAAACTGACCTTCGTAATTTGACTTCTATATCCAGCATCTCTAATACATTCGAGAATTTTGACTTTTAAAGAAACTCTCTTCTAAGAATATTATTATTATTATTATTCTGCCAAAGTTGACTTTGCCTGTCATCCTTTCGGGGTTGATAAAATAAGTACCAGTTGCATACTGGGGTTGATTTAATCAACTGGCCCCATTCCCCAAAATTTCAAGCCTTCTGCCTATAGTAGAAAGGATTATCATTATTGTTGTTAAACCTTAGCGCTAAATCCTTCTCTTTTATGCCTACTTTTCTATGCTAGATTGAATGAAATGTATTTTAGGGTGCATTGGTCTCCATTTACCCTTCCCTGTTTTTTTTTAAGAAATGAATTTTATTCCACAGACCTACCAAATAAACAAGTCATTACCATCTTGCTCAAACTATCAATGCCAAGATGTACAGAATGGAAACACATGCACGCTATATATATATATATATATATATATATATATATATATAT
>NC_068994.1:59985936-59988255 GCF_001194135.2 Octopus bimaculoides | reverse complement strand
TGTGTGTGTGTGTGTGTGTGTGTGTGTGTGTGTGTGTGTGTGTGTGTGTGTGTGTGTGTGTGTGTGTGTAATGTTGACTCTTCATCAAGTATCAGCGGGAGGAATGTATACATGAAAACTGCAGCCCTAACAGAAAGAGGATAATGGCTAAGGAGAAAATGTGGGTTTGTTGAAAGAAATGGAACATTAGATGATTGACAGTGATGGCTGTGTCATCACATCATCAATTATAATTGAGTAGTATTAGATAGATCTAATTAAACTAAAAATCTTTTAATTAAAGTTTACATGGAAAAAGTTCAACTGCTGATTGTCCATGTTAAAACGGGTTTCTTCAGATTTCTTGAATTGTTTGTTTGTCCTGCAAGCACCCAGCATCTCCTGCACTTGTGGACCGTCACGTTTGGATCACTAAACACACGCACGCTTGCACACACACACACACACACACACACTGAGGGACCAGACATTTGGTTGCTTATATTTAATGTTACAGTCATTGAAATTCAAAGCTACGCCCATACACTTGCATGTGTATCCAACTGTAGATGTGTCTTTGTAAAAAGGAGGGAAAGAAAAACAAAAAGACTATGTCCAGAAAAGCTTTCAACTTGATAACATTTTGTGCCAGTCTCAGCCTATTTCTATATATCTGCATCACGTGTGTAGTATGTTTCTGTATTGTGTGTGAGACACTGTTGCATGTATTTTGTGTCTCATTATCAACTAATGTCGCAATTCTTTATACAATTAGTTTGCATGGTATTATTTGCATGCTTTAGACCCATCTCGCCTCATTGATGCTGGCACCAGTGCTGTATTGCTCTGCCAGCAAACCATTATTTTATGCTCATCTTGTTTTTCTTTTCTTCTTGTCGTTGCTCTTGCACTATTTCGCCCAACTGGTAACGTCACACAGTGTTCAGCTGATGCTTTCTCTCCTTCAATGCTACTTTGTCCAGCATGACACTGTCTTTATCATACAAGCAGTGTTATGCATTTTGCAACTGTATCTCGTGTCAAATGGTATCATCTTGGCTGTATGCCTCTGGCGGTGGAATACCAACCAATACTATTCCATCTTGAACCACAGAATATATGTTCACCTTCCACACCAGTTGTCATCAAAGAAAAAAGTTAATATAGGAGGAGGTGATATATGCCTTACAGACACACACACCCATATTTCTATATGTATACACGTATGTGTGTGTGTGTGTGTGTGTGTGTGTATGTATGGCTATATATCTATGAAGGAATATTACTTTGGTTGGAAACGAGAGTTGGTGACAGGAAGGGCATCCAACCATAGCAAATCTGCCTCAACAAATAACATCTGAATCTTACAAGCATAGAAAAATGGAATTTAAAATAATATAATATCTCTCTCTCATCAAAGAGATGTTGGCAGAAATGTTAGGTATGAACAAATGCAAAAGGTTTGTAATTTAACTAAAAGCTAATTCTTTTTATTTAGTTACTAGCAAGGTTTTTTAAGGTGTAGCATTTGCAGAAATAACATTTCTGCCTCTCAGTCCAATATGGTTGCTATTAGTTTCAAGTATTGCAATCAACTTGATATATTTTAAGCTTAAATTTGAAGTTCTGTCATTTTTTCTGACCTTGATGTTAAATGCTTCACTTTGGGATCAGAGAATTAATATCTGGTTTAACCTTTTAGCATTTGGATTACTCTGTTGAATGCTTTGAATTAATCCTGCATTATCTTGTAGCCATTCACATTTTAATGGTGTAATTGCTTATTCTTAGAATGACATTGTAGGGTAGGTGTGAGAGGCTGGATCTAGCCAGTTTGACAGACAGGATCCAACAAGATCCAGACTCCCCCACGCTCCAATGTGTGCTTCAGCATGATTTCTATGGCTGGATGCCCTTCTTGATATCAGTCACTTTACGGAGTGTTCTGGATGAATTTTGCATGGCACCAGTACTGATGAGAGGGGGGGGGGGGTCAACATGCACTTTACAAAACCAAACCCTTTCAACTGAGTTGGGTTGCAGTAGAAAGGGAGACGACTTTATGCAAGGAAATGAGGTTAAGGTATGAGAGAGAAGGGTTAAGAACATGTATGCAGCATGATGCAGATGTGTATATGTGCAAGAAGACACCAGTTAAGATAAGAATCCTCTGGAATGATATGGTTGGTTGAGGTTTTCCTTAAAATGTGAATCAAGCTAATTGCTGTATTTCGGCTGAACAATTCTTGAGAAATGGACACTGCATAAAAATCTGCTTTAATTCAATTAATGTGAAATTCTTCTCTTGGCATTAAGGAATAAAAAGAAAAAAAAAAAAAA
>NC_068994.1:59976693-59985926 GCF_001194135.2 Octopus bimaculoides | reverse complement strand
AAAAAAAAAAAAAAAAAAAACATTCTTTTTACTCTATTTTTTTCCTCTTGCTATCAATTAATTCACCACTTATACTCAAAAACAATGTATGAACTCATGATATGTTTTTCTGAATGATGCTTAAGAAAACTGCTTCTGAATGGGAATATTTTTTTGTGGGTTGAAAATATTAACAGCTTTCAAGAGATAAATCATAAACTGCTTTGGTTGATCTGTTGGTCAGTCAACAAGATAATGCAAATGTCCACAACTACTAAAACCATTTTGTACAGATTGCAGGGCATCCAGCTGTAAAATGTTATGGAAAGACCTGTCTCTTTCTAACCCATGCTAGCATAAGAAAATGGATGTCAAAGGGCAGAGGAAACCAAAGTTTAGAGCAGTTTTGTATCTCTCTAAAAGGGAATTTTTCAAATAAGCTGAGAAAATATTTTGCTTGCATCCAAAGGAGATAATCTTTATCTCAAGTAATTTTTCTTTTTCCAGCAAATCTTGATGTTCATGGAAATAGCAACTATTTGGTTTAAATAATTTGTGTAGGGGTGAAAGATTGAGTTTATTGGTGTTTTTGCATTTCGTACGATGTTAATTTTCCTAAAAACTGTTTTACCAAAACTATTCCATTCCAGGTAAAGGCCACCACTAACTACATTATTTCATTGCTTAGCAACAAGTATGATATGTTTATAATATCTGCTGTTGTTTCAATACAGGGTTGCTGCCAAAAAAAATTTTTTTTTAATGTTTATTAACCTAACCTAATTAACTCTTGGATTAATGACTTTGTTGTTATATTTTGTATCATTATCATCACTATTTTAGTAAACTAAACACTTTCTTCTCATTTGTCTATGCCATTAATGTATTTGCGATCAGAGGTGGGGAAAAGGAAACAGTTGTAACCTTTTTCTTCTTCTCTCGAGGGCAGAGTTAAGACAAACGGCAATCTTTCTACTCTGATCTGCATTTACTGAATCCCTTTTACTTTGAGGTATATGTAAATATTTTAGCCCCCCACCTCTATCCATGCTACAGTTGGAAAGGTCTGTGCTATTTGGTATACAACCTCCCTCTGGTCAGTAGAAGAGGGACCAACTGCATGCCACTGTTTCTAGTTTGTTTAGCCTCCAATAATCATGTGCAGAAATGCAGCTTCTATTTATTATATCTTCCCAAAAAAATTTTCTTAATCCAAATAACCATCGGAACCTTCAGGAAACCAGATTGTTTCCTCTGGTAGTGTAGAATTCTGGAGTCTTGGAACCAATGAATGTTTCTCAAGACTGCTGCTCTGAGGTTAAGACTTTGTTTTGCAGGAAATTCTGAAGATGCTTGAAAATGTGGTCAGTGAGAGGTGTTTGAGTGGGTTCAGCTTATTAAACCTCTGTAGAATCCTTTGCAACAGATGCACTTCTTTATTCTTAATGATTAATGCTGGATGTAAAATTTGTAGTTCTTGGTACATTTCTAATCTATATTGAGCAGAAAAGTACATTTCTTCCCAGTGAACCAAGATAAACGCATCTCAGGGCAGTGTTAAAACCATGGAACAGTTTGTGTTATTGTTGTAACTCCCTTTCATTGATGTGTGGCATGCTTAATGAAGTCACTCAGAATCAGAAAGTAACTGCTGGTAGCAAGGATAGTATTGGACATGGTGATTGATAGTGACCAATGGGGACACTGTAATAAAATAGGAATAATGAAATCAGTGATGTATTAAATATGAGAGAAAAATTAAAATACAGAAATGGTGGCCAGGGGATGAATCATAAAATCTCTTTGAAAACAGAAAAGAGATGCTTCCGGTGTTGGTAATGTTAATGATGATGATGATGGTGGTGGTTGTGTTGGCAGTGATGATGATGATGATGATGATATTGTTCTCTCCATTGAGATGTTTTTTTACTATCCATTCCTGCTGTTTCTGTGAGGTCAGTTTGTAGACATTGTTAACGAAACATATACAAATATCTATAAGACAGGCACTGCTGCTCATGGCCCCTTTTCAGGCCCCTTAGTTTGATGAAAGAAATCTTTAATGAAAAACTCTTTCCCCTCCACTTTATTTAAAACTCTTGTGAACAGCAAACTTTCTTATTTCACAAATCTAACATAAAGCTTTTGTTTTAACTGCCATTGCTCATGTAATCCTTTCTTTGTCCAAATTTTTTGCTAGAATTGTCAAATTGGAACATTTTTTTAATTGCAGTTTGTGTGTGTGTGTGTGGGGGGGGGGGTTGATGTTATAAATATGTTATGGGAATCTGGTTGTTACTAAAATTGTCAGAAAATTCTTAAATAATAAAATCAAACTAAACTTTCTGTTTTTAAGAAAATGGTTTACTTTGTTCTCATCTTTTTTTTTATTTGAATTTCATGTTTCTTTTATTAATTTTATTTCCTTTTGAATTTTTTTTTATTTCTTTCTGTTTTGTGTGATTTTTGTTCTTTTTTTTCTTTTTTGTCTTGAACCATTTCGATGACCGTCTCTGCCTCTGACGACTATCATTGTTTTTATTTTTCTCCACCTCTCATCACAGCTCATCCCAAGGGTTCTAAAGAAGAGCTTCATGATTCAATACCAACAGTGACTGTAACCCCTGTCAGCGCTGGTAATTTAGAGTTTATAGCATGCAGTTCAGTGCCGGGTGATGGACCACGGGCAGTAATAGTTGTCTCTAAACACTAACTGTTCCTTCATGCCCTCGGCCAAATAACCTTTAACTGCTAACCTCCCCCCCCACCTCCTTGTGAACCCACTCCCTACCCATGTAGTAATGCTTCCTGTTGGCCCCTGTTCAACCAGGGTAGTTAGTGTCATGTGTGACCGTACAGCTTTCAACCAATCGATCATCAACTGTGCTTATGGTGCATGCAGTCTCTCTCTCTCTCTCTCTCTCTCTCTCTCTCCTGTCATTTTCAAGTCTAAATGGACAAAGAATATCCTCTCAACGTTTCAGTTTAGGTGTCATTTTCGTTTACCCTTGTGACTTAAGCCACAACAACTCTGCTACCATTGTTTTATATTCACTCAGGGTTTTTATTCTTTGCAAAACACTCAGATATTAGAGGGAGTTGGGGGGAGGTCATTAAGTTATTGATTTCTTTTCATAGATTTATAATTATTGATGTCAAAGCATCAATAATTGCTTTTTGATAAAAAATAAAAAATCTTTAAAATCCAAATTTATAAATATGAAAATGAATGATTTTTTATTGTCTCTTTTTTCCACTGGAATCTATCGGAGATGAAAGTGATTCACTATGTTGTAAGAATCTTAGGTTGACTGTTTAAGAATATTGATTCTCTTATGACATTTATTTTAAAAAAAGGTCAACTTCATGAGACAAAGTGGAAAGATATATTCTGGTTGATGGATGTTGCTAATTGCAGTAAATCTAGGATGAAATTTTAGTTGTAACATCTTAGTTTATGAAAACGGTATCTAACAATTGTAACTTTTCAGAAAGGAAAAATGAGGAGTTCCTTTCAAGACAGTATTGTGACAAAAGTGGTAGGTGTATTTTAAAAGGGGACCAAAGTATTATGGGAAGCTAATATTCACGAACACTTCTAAATTGATGAATAATAAAAAATACATAAATAAATAAATTGATCTGAAGCTTTCGTTATCTTGGCTCTGAAATCGTATTTAGTTTCTCCTAAATTCAGAAACTAATTAAGGAGTCTTCACGACACTCGGATAACACAGAA
Source organism: Octopus bimaculoides (assembly GCF_001194135.2). Classification (NCBI taxonomy): domain Eukaryota; kingdom Metazoa; phylum Mollusca; class Cephalopoda; order Octopoda; family Octopodidae; genus Octopus; species Octopus bimaculoides. Next base: position 59,982,208 of record NC_068994.1, on the reverse strand, counting down.
GGTCCCTCCTGATTTGTCGGATAAAACCCTCTCAAGAACTCGACTGTTTATGGCAGGGATCATTTTCAGAAAGCCTCATGTGTTGGACTATAACTAAACAACTGTATTGAGGGACAGAGGGACCCTTCCGATTGATTTAAAAGTGTGTGTGTTTTCATGTGGAAGGACTTCAGCTTTATATTAGCAATTGTATCATCTTTAGGAGATTAAGATCCAGAAACCCTGCCCCCCCCACTTCCTTACTCATCTCTCATTATCAAGTAGCTTTGCATGAAGGTTCTGCTTTTGTCATGTCTCTTGGGTTGTTTTTCTTTGTTTAATCTGGTTTCGTCTGGTTTCCTCTTTTACTTACCGCTTCACCAATATTGGGCATGGCTTTCCTAAGGTATTCACCTGCCATAATGATATTTATTTAGGTTTTTGCAATTTAACCAAGCTTTTTAATTTGGGTTTTGGTTGATAGTATTCCTTGGATAATTTATATGATTTTACCTTGTTCTCAATGTTCTCACTGCCTGCTGCTTTAATCTTTTCAGACATTATTGCTTCTTTCATAATGTGTTTTTCAAATCTATGAAACTTAATTGTTAAAAGGTTGAAAATACTGGAAAGATCAATTCAATATTAATGGTTGTAATTATGCATGTTCTTTGTTGCAGCAAACTTAACGAGTAATCATCTACTTTTCCAGAAATTCTATGTTCTGGTGATATTCAGAGATTTGTCATCTCTGAATATTTAAGATGAAGAATTTTATCGGTTAGACTGAGACTCACTCAACTGCTCTTCTTCAACAAGTTCTGGTCTTTACATTTTACCTGAGCTTCCTGTTTTCTTTACATTTTGCAGGACATTCTGTTGTCTTTGTTATTTGCATCATAAAAATGTGAGTTTGTCTCTTTCAGGAACTGATTCCTTATTGAAACCTGAATTCAAAAGTTTTTTATAAACTTGCAATCATTTTTTCCTTATCTTAACACAAACAAAACGAGAAGCAATGCTTTAAATCCCTTTCTGGGCTTTCTACACCAGAAGATAGAAACAACTTAGTAAGGGTGATATAATTAGTATTGAACAACTGGGGAGAATATTTCAAAGAAATGTTGAATCAACCTCTTTCTGCATTGAACAGTTTAAGGAGAGGCAACAAGAAGAATGATTGTTGGTTCATTGTTTGACTCAAACCAGTAAACACTTGATGCTCTCAACCAGGTTTGAAGTGAAGTCCCTCCCTTTGTTACAGATGCTTTCAACTGTACAACCATGTATTTCTTCTGAGAAGCTACCTACCCAGATTCTTCTCCAACAAGACACTTTTATAGTACCATGCTGTATTCTGGCCTTAAGCTAAGAAGCTTGTTATCAATGATTCATTTGTGATTGTACTATGGAGACAATTAATGTAGAATTAGAATTTGTCAGACTTCAGCTTTTTTGTGTCCTGTATCCCTAATATCTCAACAGTAACTACCCAGCCTGAAAAACTGTAATAATTTAGAGGATTAGACTTGTTTGAAACTGATATAATTTAGAATTATTTGAATTAAGTTCAAAGATGAGATTAGGCAGAATTGTGACTAGGCATGTTTATTGTTCTGTAAATAAAAGGACATTTTAGTGGCGAAACCTCTTAAATTGAGTCTTGGAGGTACTTGGATTTATTTAAAATGAAATAGTTCTCATCAGTGTCTGAGAGCCAGAGTTTAGAGATGTTATTTGTTGAGTTGACACTTATTCATAACAGAAAATCAATCGTAAAACTGGTAAGAATTCTTTTGTCGTATACATTCAATATTTCTTCCAGCAGAAAGAGAATTCCTCTCAACAAGCTCTAATATTTACTAATTATTTAATTATATACTTGTTGAGAAGAACTACAGTGACAGAATTCTTCAAAACAGGTTAAATTAAATTTTTTTTTTTTTGTTTCAGAACTATTGTTGTTTGCAGTAAACTCTTGTTTTTATTTTGAGATAATTTTTGTTTTTCAGGAACAACTTTTGTTTTCTGTCTTTGCCAGTTTATTAAACACAGGCACCAAGTTTAGAATTGTTTTCCCCCAATTTGCTGATCTATTGGTGTTGAGCTTAGAGAGTTTGATTGACTCATAGAACACATTGTAGAGTGATGAGAGAATTAGTCATCCATCATTCATCTGACCTTTATTCAGTTCACTTCCAAAGTGGATGATTAATTGTTGGCACTGATTAATGATAAGTAAATACAGGATAATAATTTGATATACTATCATCTCTCTCTCTCTGTTAAAAATGGGGAAAATATATTTATAAGAACTGCATAAAACTCCAACTTAGATTTGCTTCATTTGGCATCTTTTTGTGCCAAAGTTTCCCCAAAAGAAAATATAGGAGCTGGAACGGTCAGAATTTGAAGTAGCAATGGATTTTGCTTTCGTTCTTCTAGTATTTATGGTTTGTTTTAATTGGAGTGAACACCAGATTAGAAATTCTGTCTTATTTTGGCACAAGGCAAGAAGCAAGTCAGTTACATTGACCCCCACCAGGGGCTTTATTTTATCAATCCTAAAAGCTTGAAAGGCAAAGTCGACTTCAGCAGAATTTGAACAGATGGAAATGCCACTAAGCATTTTTGCCCAGTATGCCAACTATTCTGTCATCTTGTCACCTTCAATAATAATAATAATAATAATAATAATACCACTAATTTGAAGTGAAGGATGAGAGGGAGATGACTCGATATGATCCTTTTATATTCCTTATTTCTTCTCAGCTCTTCCAAACAATTATTTGTCTCTAAATCAAACAAATGCTCTGCTGCTATATTGTTTCATGAGCCTGTTTGTTTGTTTGTTTGTTTCTATTATTATTTGTTTAAATATTTAAGTGTAAATGTTTTGTAACTTAGCCACGCCAGAACTTTACCTTCCTGTCATCAATTTTGTACTAAATTATTTCCTGCAACAACAACAACAGCAGCAGCATGCGTCATACACCAAACGTTTTGTGATCACACTTTATTTACTAAACTCTTCCAGTGTTCCTTTTTCTTAAAAGTTTTTGTACTTAACCATTTCTATTTATCAAAATGTAGTCCAACTTTGGCCCAAACAACATTTCCAGAGCCATTTTTTCCCCCCCTTACCTGTTCCCTTTCTATATTGATGTAAACATACCACTTACCATTCAGTATTTTTTATACTGCTCATCATCATCATCGTCGTCATCAGAGGGAAACCTGGTGAGATAAATTTGATAACTGTTGCTTTACGCAGCACTCCATTCAGGTGTTTATCCTGTTGGCTCTTGTAGCCATCCTCATATTCCATCCTGCTGCTGCCTGGATCAGGGCTTTCTTCCAGCCACAGAACTTACGACTTAGTCGAAGGAGGATTGGCAAAGAGATGCCAAACCATTCATGTGAAAGAAAGGGAAAAAGACACAGCAAAACAAGCTGACGGCTGACCTGAAGATGGACAGCCTCAACAAGGTGACAAGACGCTGCACTGGAAGTCTGCCCAGTCCACGCAAGCATAAATTGATGACGATACTCAGCTGTCATTATCTAATACCTCTCTAAATAGTCGTTATTTGGTAATAATGAGATATTTGATAGTGTCTGAACTTGCTTCTCCTACTGGCTTGTTTTATAACTCTCTCTCGCATGTATTGAAATGAACAAGTTCTAAAACTAACCATTGACTTGTTGGGGGAAGTATAAATAGAATGCTGTGGAGTAAAGTTGTGAAATTAGGGGAAGGAGTGGGGGTGGGTACGTTGGTGACCTGAGGGGAGAGGTAATTATGTAGGGGTGGGAGGAGGTCACAGGAAACCATCATCATCATCTCATCATTAATTTATGCGTGGACTGGGCAGACTTCCAGTGCAGTACCTTGTTGAAGCTGTGTCTTTTTCAACTACCCTGCAACCCTTTTTCACACCATTCTCATTGTGTTCTTTAAACCTTTATCCACCCATCCTTCCCTTCTGTTCACCTCCTTGTACCCCTGAGGGTACACTCTGACACCTCATCATTACCATCTTTTATCTCTTTTTCCAACTTCACCTCATTTACTGCCACCCCCCTTTATATAATGTGGGGTTGTCACAGTTTCTCCACAACAACAAACCTGTTCCTCTCCCTTCCATCACCTCCTCCCCAATGTCTTGTGATTTACATGGTAACTTCACAGCTGCTGGTGTCACTTTAAAAGCACCTAGTATGCCCTGTAAAGTGGTTGGCACTGGGAAGGGCATCCAGCTGTGGAAACCACCCCAAAGCAGCCATTGGTGCAAGGAACAGGCCTTCAACTTGAGCTGTTTGATTATTATTGCCAGTGGGGAAGACAGACATTAAATGACGATGAGAAGGAGGATAAGAATATATATATATATATATATGAGTCTTGAAAAACTGTTACTCAGTTTCACATGGTTGTTCATCAAACAGTTGTAAATACTACTGAATCATAAAAGAAAAGATAGATGTATACATGCCTAAAATATATATTTTATGTATATAATAGATATATTTATTATGTGTATATTTGTTTATATATTACCATCATCATCATTTCTATATATAACACACATCTTGATGATGTTTATGATATACACACACAATTTTATCTCTCTAAAGTTATTAACGAGGGAATACCAATCGGAATAAAATACTTTATAAGCATATGCTCATGGCACGGTCTGAGATTATTATAGTTCATTACCGTTCTATATTGTAAATCCATAGTCTATTTATCTATCTACCTGTTGATTGATCAATCCAACTATCTACCTACCATTTCCAGCCAAACTGTTTAACCCATGCCAGCATGGAAAACAGATGCTAAATGATGACGACAATGATGATATATATATGTGTGTGTGTGTGTGTGTGTGTCTATGTATGTGTATACACAGACACACACTTTTTGTCCACTTACCATCAAAACCCATCTCATGTTATAAAAGAAAATGGCTTGGCTTTGGGTTATTTTTTTCATTTTAATGTTGTTGGGGGTTTATGAAAAAAAGTTACTTTCAAAAAGTTGGCCTACTTTTGATAAACACAAATCTTCCTATTTGTTGAATCTCTGTGCATGTGTCCTACACCATTTATCTGCATGTTTGCCAGCTTCACTTCCAACTGTAAGTGTCCAGCGAGCTGAATCTGAGAGGCAGCCACACACATCAGAAAGTAAGTCACTTTCAGTCACGCACTCTCTCTCTCTCCTCTCTCTTCCCCTTCTTTCTACAGATGTGTGTGTGTGTGTCACACATTCATCTTTCTGTATTTCTCCCCTTTTGCTCTTTATCACTCTTGTTGTTTGCCTAAGCTTTTATGTGCTGCACACTTTTAAGAAATCTGGTTATTGCTTGCAGTAATAAATAAACTGATGATGTGGTATTCTGAGATGGTCTCCCTTCCACTTAACATAGAAGGGGAACTGAACTGTATGACAAACTGTCGAAATGAAGGGTTAATTTATATGGAGTTTGACCCCCCCCCCCCCTTCACCTTGGTTTTTTTTTTCAATAAT
>NC_068994.1:59971422-59976683 GCF_001194135.2 Octopus bimaculoides | reverse complement strand
CCCCCCTTCACCTTGGTTTTTTTTTTCAATAATCACCAACCGAGCCCCACAGTTCATTCCCCTTCTCTGCTTTACACTTCCCTGGAAACCAATGGTCAGCTTTTGCTCTCTGTTTTCTTCTTTTCGTGTCCAAAAGTGTGGAATGAACAAACCATATTTTGATTGGTTCTGTTTATATGGGGCTTAAAGACAAGCAGACATTGAAGAAATAACAGCCAAAGCTGAGAGATAATGTGACCAGGGCAGGGGCCAGTGGATGAAAGAATAAGAAAATTGTTGTAAGGACTTGGTTTTATTAATCAGATAAAGAACGTCTTTTGTGACTGTTGCCAAAGATGTTAGTGATTGAGAGAAACAGGTCCCCTCATCTTTTGTCTTTATGAAATTAATACTCTGTAGTGACTGGTGGATTAATTATACCAAATGAGGACCAGTTCATAGGTAAATATGGGTTTGTTTGAAACGGATTCCTCATGGCTTTGCACATATCTGTGTAAAAACAATGTTCTCTGTTTCGCTGTACCCAGTCCCCTCTGCTGGAAATATTTAAAGCTTGATGCTTGCTGTATTCATGAAATATTCAGACAATTGCCCAATCAGATGGTCTAAAACAGACTGATGTAAAGGGAATGCTGTGAGGTCCTTACGCAAGATAATGGTCATCAAAGCTTCTAGACCCAACTGTTATTTGCAGCACAAATACATTCAACATAGCACCTACAGTAGTGTTGTTGTGCGCTTTTTTTCAATGTTAGTTGTTGTTTAACAGCAGACCTGACCGTAATCAGATATTCTACCTTACATTTTTTCTGACACAAAAAGACAACTGTTTAAGCTGAACCGAACCCCTTCCATTCCCAAACCTGTGGAAGAAATCAAAAGAATGGTTTTTATGTCCTCCACCCACTCCTCTTTGTTCCCCTCTGCACCAGTTTTGTTTTCATAAGCTTTTTTTATTCTTCCTCCTCCTCCTCCTTCTGCATGTTTCTCTGTTTTTTCTTCTTCTTTATTACTTTCAAAGCTGTTGCTGCCGTTTGCATGTCTTTCGTTGTTCTGTTTGTGTAGTGATCCAAGAGCTGCAGAGGCGCAACTTGGAGCGGTCGAAATCAGACCGCAAGTATGGTAAGACTAACACTTTCTTCTTTGAATATATTCTTGCGAGCACTTTGTGACACCAAGCTTAACTAGCTTAGGATTCAGAACTGTTTCCCACTGATACCCAACAAACTTTGCACCAAGTATGTTTGCTTCTGAGAAGTGTCAGTGACTAATCATATAATCTACTCAATCAAAGCCCCATTTAATCTAACCTCACAGCCATCCATTTTTCTCCATCTTCTTCTCTCTTCATATTTAATTTTCTTATTTCCTTTTACTTATTTTCTCTCAACACAACTTCAATTTTTCCAAGCAAAGGACTCTCTCTCTCCTTCTCTCTCTCCAAGTGGGAGGTGAAGACAGTAAGGCAATTTGTTTTCAGCTGGATTCCCTTCCAAACGGACTTTATCTCTCCTCTTGGAATTAACAAAATACTTAAGTTTCGAACCACAACTGGACATCATATTAAAACTAAGCATTAGCAAGGTGAGCTTAGAATGTATAAATATTCTTGGCTTAACCCCCTCTCCTCAGTTTTGGCAACTGAAATATGTAGCACCACAAAAGCAAAGATGTTGTGACTTTTCTGATATTTGTGAATTTTGCCATCTCTTTTCACAACTGAGTTTAGTAGTGGAGTGATGGGTACGTTCTCTCTAAGCAAATATTGAACATGCCTAGCTGTAAAACAGAGCTGATTACTTCCTGTAATGAATAGTAGAGGATATTTCAGCGGGGGTTGCTTAGACAAAGGTCAATCCTGGGCTCTACTTAAGATACCCAAGGACCAGGTGGTGGTGTTAAACAAGGCATCCATAGACTCTGCTGAGATTTGATCTCAGAATTCAAAAAGACTCAACAAATATTTCTAAGCCAAAGTCAGCCACTCCACCCTTCTGGGCAAGGTTTGCCTCAACAGAATTCTAACATTGTTACAAATACTGCAAGCCATTTCCCCTGGGACCCCAAATGTTCTGCCACTTTGCTGCCCCATCATCATCATCATCATCATCATCATCATCATTTGATGCCTCCCTGTATTTTTTTCTTCAGTTTGTTTGTATATGTATATATGTGTGTGTCTGGGTGTTTGTGCATGTGTATATAAATGTGTGTTATGTATATATACGTCTCTATTTATGTATATCTGTGTTTATGTATATATGTCAGGACCTTTCTTGGTAAAGAATGTATTGCACAACACAGATTAGTGGTTGGTGACTTCCGAATTAGAGTGAGTGGCAACATAGGGAAGGAAGAGATAGAAACTAAAAGATCCCACAACTGGGAAGAAATTTAGAGAAATTCTGATGCATATGACTGTGGGGAAGAAGATTTAGGCAGCTGTAGCATAGAAAACGACTGGGAATTTCTACAAAGATAACCTGCTTAAGGCTACAGAACAGAAATGTGTCTGGAGCAAATTCAGAGGAAATAAAGAGAAAATTACTGGCATGGAAGCTAAACCTTGAATTGAAAGATGTTAAGGTAAACTTAGCAAAGACAGAAGTTTTAGTAAGTAGAAAAGAAGACAGGACCCTGGTATCTTCAGGAGAAACAGTGAAGCTCGATAGGAAGAAGGAATAATGGGAGACTTTATGTGCTGTACCCAGCGTGAGCTGTGGAATCACACAAGAAGTATGTTTCATATGTGAATGCCTGGATGACTCACGAGAAGTAGTTGATCAGTTTTGTTACCATGCAGAAGTAATTAGCAGGCAAGGGAGCTGGTTGCTTTGACATTATAAGGAGCTGGAGTAAGAATAGGTTGAAGAAAGTTCAGGGGAGCTACTAATGCAGCTAGCAACAAAAGTTGTTGGGGTTTTTTTTCATCTGAGTAAAGGGCAGATTGTATGAAGTGTGTGTTTGAGCTGCAAATGCTGCATGGTAGTGAGACGTGGGCCTTGAATGCCATAGGACATGAGAAGAACTGGAAAGGAGTGATGCAAGCCTGCTCTGTTGGGTGTGCAATGTGTGAATGAACAATCAGTTACAACAAAGGTGTTGAGAGGAATTAGATGTGGTGTGGATGAAGAAATTTGTGTAAAGGAATGCTGACCACTAAGTGTGGCTAGAGCCTGTGAGATGAAGTGGTGAAGGCTGACCACAAATCCCTGAGCATCATAAGAAGAGATGACAAAAGACAGGGATGACTAATGATACACAGGTCTCTAGAAAACGGACCCCACTTTGGTGACAGGCAGAAATGGAGCCCTGACCGAATCTCTTCCTTATACTCCACCCATCATCTCTCTCTCTTGATGCCATTTTATTCTTTTCTTACAACCCAGTCATTCTTTATGAATTGTTTTTCTCTCCTCATACACTACATCTCCCCCACCCCACCCCATCATCTTTCTCTTGTCCTCCTCCAACCCCACTTACTTCTGCACCCCTCTACTTTCCCTGGCTCATGCACCAATGGCCATCCACCCTTACTCCTGGAACATGGACAATGATGATGATGGTGATGGTTATATATGTAGATGTGCCTGGGTGATCGTTTATACAAAGGCACAGCAGGTGGTGGTGTCGGTTTTTCCTGTTGATGAGTTGTTTGGCCAGTTTATGGAATAAGCGATCCTTTGTGTGTGTGTGTGAGAGAAAAGGTATCCAGCTTTAAAACAATCTTTGAATAACGCATCCAAACAAAGGTTTATGAATCTCTAAAGTAGGGTCCAAAATGGAAGCTCACAGATCCCTATTATAATAGCCTTGTTATAAGTGAACATTACCAATGTGGTCAACGATAAACGCCTCAATAAGCCTCCTCACTCACTCACAACAGCATTCATTTGTCTTCCTCCTTTTATTTTTATTTCATCTTTTTTTTCTGCTGCTGCTGCTGCTTCTGCTTGGTCATTGGTCAGCTATGAATGACCAATGAACTATCAAACATCCAACATAGACTCTATTTCCAAGAGAGACTAAATTACTTGACAGAATCACTGTTTCATTGTTTATTCTTTATTTGTATTCCATTGCTTTTAGAATGATAGTGTTGTCTGTCCATTTATGTGAAGAAGAGAAATCGTTCCAGATCTGCATGTAAATTTACACCATTACAATAAAAGTCTTGCAGCACTCGTAGATGTTTTTTCAAGGATTTTCCTTATAGTTTTTTCCCCATTCTGCATGGCAACTTAAAGGATTTGTTTGTTGAATGCTTTTCTGAAGAAATTTCAGCAAAACTTTGAGAATTTTCCATTTTGACCAATTAATCTGGTTGTAAATGTAAGTTGGTCAGCTTATCAATTGACCAGTTAGCATTTGAAATTAGTTTACCAGTTTGGGCGGCATTGTTGCTGGTCTTATGTTTCTTTGAATGTGGTAACCTTTGCCTGAATCATTTTATTCCTCACCTTTTTTTAACAGGCGAGAAAAGAGACGAAGAGAAACCTGGGTCCCCTGCCAAGTCTGATACACTGAGATCAACAGACAGTGCTAGTGGTGGTGAAACTCTTGACGACAGGAGCAGCAAGGAGGTGAGAACCGTTTCCCCTTCTCCAATTCTAACTCAAGAGCTGCCCCCCTTTTGGAAACCATTATTTATTAACAGAGTTGGTTATTTTTGTTCAGTAAAGAATTGGAACATTGCAAGACATTCATTAGCAGTATCTTTGTTATTCTACGCCACCTTTAACATTATATACACTCTCCTCTGTCCATTCTATAGAACAAGTCTCTATGTTCTTTGCATTTACCATTGCAGGGCTCTCCAACCAAGGAAAATCCTTCACCAACAAAGAAGGAGAAGAAGAAGAAGAAATTCCGTATTCCATCCTTCTCGAAAAAGAAGAAGGAAGCCAAGGAGTAGAACTTGCTGTTGTTTCTGTTGTCGTTGTCGTTGTCAGTATGGGTGGTGGCCAGCTGGAGTTACCACAATTTATGTGCCCTTTTCTTTTTGGAAGGCCAGGAGTGGCTTTCTGTCCAAATTCTGTCTGTCTGTCTACTTATCAGATGTTGGAGGAAGGCAAGCCATGTCCAAGCCACTCCAAACACACACACACACAATAATAAATATTGTTAATTCCCCTGGAAGTCTTCTGGGAGACTTATCTAAAAATAAGTCATACATCTATTATTATCTTAAGATCCAGTGCCCTGGCATTAGCATGCAGCCCTCATTGATCAGCATTTCTGCATTTTAAACAACCAATTCA
>NC_068994.1:59968223-59971285 GCF_001194135.2 Octopus bimaculoides | reverse complement strand
GGGCAGATAACAGCCCTTTAGCCAAACATCCAAACTATGACTGGCTCAAAGCATTCTTCTCCTCTACATCTTTGTTACTATTTTCCTATCATAGATTTACAACTTTCCTACATTTACATGCATACTTCACATTATACACACACACACACACACAACTTTGATCCTCTACAAGTGAAATATGAGCATTTTTCTTTATTTTCCTTTTATGTTGATACATTCTCTAAAATAATTATGGAACAACTTGTTTTGAATCTTGGTTTCTCCTGTTGCTATCTTGTTTGGCTTTGTTTCAAAGAAAGAACAGAGTCAATCCACACCCTTGTGCACCCGTCAGGTGCAACACTGGCATTGCATAGACATTTCTCCCTGTCTTTTCCATTGCCTAAAAACATTGAAAACAGAGAAAAGAGCAACAATGTTTCATGGACCTCGAACAAATTGACAACACACAACAAAGCTTTCTTTCTTTACAGTTCAACTTTTATTATTTCTCACCCCATTTTCGATACGTTTTGTGTCATTTTTCTGTTTTTATTATTATTATTTTGTTGTTAAGGGGAGAGACCCGTCCCAGCTGGCCTCTGACACACAAATATGTTGTGATGCATTCAACACGACAACTTCACTGCGATGCAATGTCTGTCTATCTTTCTCTAATCTGTGTGTGCGTGCGTGCATGTATGTCTGTGTGTATATATATATATCTACATATATATATAACTATGATGCAATTAACAGCTATGCTATTGAAATGTTTATGTCTCTTTATACTGTTTATGCGCAAGCTAAAAACATTAGTAGCATTGAAAGCACACACACACACACACACACACACACATGCACTCCCAGCAGGGTCTGTGTGTGTGTGTGTGAGTTTATATATATATGCATGTGTGTGTATATACACATACATACATACATATATAGATATACATATATATATATACATGTATGTGTGTAGATATATATATACATGTATATATATCTATACACATAAATCTATATACATACATGTATATATATATGTATATATATAAACTGTGTGGGTGGGGGTTAACTAAAACTGCCATGCTAAGAATTCTAATGTGAAATGGTCTGGAAGGAATTGTTTGGTCTGAGTTATGGCAGTTAAGAAAGACGAAGTGGTTAGTGTCTCATTTTCTTTCTCGTGCTGGATGTTTGAGGCTGGAGAGAAACTTTTGCATTTTTATTCTTCATGGAATTATTTCAACACTCGGCTACTTTTCCTTGTGTTATTACTTTTATTATTATTGAATGGTGCAGTCATTACACATCCAGGTATATGAATAACTCCCTTAAACATAATAGCTGTCAACACACACACACATGTATATATATATATTATATATATATATACATATATATGTGTGTGTGTGTTTATTATTCTAATATTAGTTGAATAATACCGTGCTCTGCCTCAAATTTCTCTTTCTCTAATGTCACACATTCATTCCTCATTCTTTTCACAATGAGGTCATTTATTAACGCATTAGTTAATGTCCCAAATGAATATTAAGTAAAGGTTAAAGGAGAATATATTTTTTGTTTTTAACCAAGGAATATAGGTTTATATGTTTATGTATATATGCATATGTGTGTGTATATATATATACATATACACATTTGAGTATATTTATCCACATGTGTGTATATATGTATATATATATATATACACACACATGCACGTACATACAAACATACACCATTTCGGTCCAATCATTTCAACTTGACCACTGCCACCCTTCAACTCAGTAAGCACCTCTTCATATTCCTTACCATATTTCTATCCCCCCCCCCTCTTCTGATTACTATGTTTTAGTGAAAGGTCTAAATATGGTTTCTCTGGTGACATTTCTGTAAGTTCCTTCCAGTCTTTGGGCTTTTCTTTCCTGCTAGGTCTGCAAAACCTTCAGCTGCTTGCTTCTTTCCTCCTATGTCTGCCATACACATGATGCTTTCTGCAACAGAACTGACATTATTGTACCAAACTTCAAGAATAAAGGTTATATTATGATTCATTTTTTTTTTTGTTTTTTTTTTTTCTTCTATTTTATTTTTGAATTATTTCCTGTGCATTATGACACTATTTGCTAGCCATTCCCTGCAGCTGTTTCTTAACACTGCATCTTACTAATTCTTTCTGATGGAAGCTAGCCATTCCCTTCAGTTTCAAGAGGTAAAAAGTGTCTTTTATGGTAAGATGGGTTTCGCAGAGTGAAACGTGGATCTGATGTCCTTGACTGGTTAGAGAAGGGTGGCAGTATTTGTAGCGACCCTGTTTTTTTATGACCAACCTAGTTGAGAACTGCTCCGCTCTGGTCGGTGCTGCTCTCTCTCTTTTAGTTCCCGTCTTGTCTGGAATCGAATCAAATCAAAACAGCAACGAAGGCTTCCACTTTGTTAGTTGACTGATTAAAGGGAGACAACTACGACTGGCTCAGAGCAATACAATATTTAATTCCCATAATTTTAGTAAGAGACAGGTTGTCTGGTTTAAAAAGAGTTTAAGCATGGTGGTTCCTGCAGTTTTAGCCCCCCCCCCCCCATCATACACACAGACTTGGGGGTATGTGTTTTGTTGGCCATTCTGTTAAGAGAGAGCGAACCAAGAGTCTAATTTCATAGAAAACCACTACCTTTTCCTGACACTGCTTTCAATTTAGTTCAGGAAAGAATTCAATTCAAGACAGCTTTATATTTTTTTTCATTCCGTTTCTTTCCCCCCCTCCCCAAATTATTTTTTTAAACTCCATTTGTCAACTGAATTGCCTCCATTTTAATCTGATATTTTTTTTTTTCCTTTTCTGAACATTACAGAATGTAAAAGAAAATAATAAAGAAGTTTGCTTCAATTCTTTCTTTACTTCACTTTTGATTTATTTGTTTCTGTCATCCGTCTGTTTACAATGTCCACCTGTCTACAATGTCCCACCTCCTCTCCCTCTGTTTAATTATAAACTACTCAAAAACTTATTTTTTTAAATCAAATTAGATAGAGATATATACATATAGATATATATGTATTGAGAGATATAGAGATA
>NC_068994.1:59961856-59968123 GCF_001194135.2 Octopus bimaculoides | reverse complement strand
ATATATATATATATATATATATATCTATCTATCTATCTATCTATATATCTCTCTCTATATATATATATCTATCTCTATATATAATTATATTATAAGATCTGGTAATTAGTCATATATTAATATATTAATTAATATCGATTAATTATCAGGGGGCCAGCACATTTAAAGAATCAAAGAGATTCAGAAATATTATCTGCAATCTCAGGGGATTATATATATATCTATCTCTCTATCTCTCTCTCTCTCTCTATATATATATATATATATATATATCTATCTATCTATCTATCTATCTATCTATCTATATATATATATCTATATCTATATATCTATATATCTATCTATATATTTATATATCTATCTATCTTTATATCTATCTATCTTTATATCTATCTATCTTTATATCTATCTATCTTTATATCTATATCTTTATATCTATCTATCTTTATATCTATATATTTATATATCTATCTATCTTTATATCTATCTATCTTTATATCTATCTATCTATCTATATATATATATATATATCAGCTGTAGGTAATATTTTTACATTTAGGAGCTTGGCTCTGCTCCCACCCAGACCCCATTGGATAGTATCTTCTATCCAGTCAGGTTCTATGCCGGGTGGCAGCCCCCAGACCCAAGCTCTAGTTAATTTCTTTCCACAGTATGTGGGAAGAAACAGAATTTTTTCCCCTTCTAAGGGCTGGCTTGCAAACTTGCGAGCCACCTCAGGGGTGTCAAAAAGCAACCAAACCGTTGCGTATTTTACACCCCTTGCCATAAACTTAATAGTTGGCAGATATTCTGCCAACTCTTTTTCAATTTCAATTTTGGGAAAGACCGTAATGGTGTCGAGTAACCTAGAGTAGGTCTGTAACACCACCGTTCTTTCCCTAAAATCATTTAGCCACTTCTTGGGTGAGATAATCTCCCTCTCCACAGCAGTGGCCTTATTTTTCTTTATATTCTCTACCAAGAGAAAAAAAGTCCAAATAAGAAATAAACAACTAAAAAAATTTTTAAAAGAGGCAGAAAGAGTAAACAGTTCAAAAATGCAGAAGAAATAAAATAAACAGTTCGTACTAAAAAAAAGTCCATAAAAGAAAGAGAAAGGAAAGACAACAGTTCAGAAAGAATAAACAAAATATACAGTTCCAGGCAGAATAACAAATTTTCAGGCCACAACGGTACTCCGGCCCGATTTGATCCCGGCTCCGCTGCAGTCGTCACTTTGATGGTAAAAATTAAATCCTTTGCACAGTTCCACGTGGTGAAGTTGAAAGCAAGAGGAAGACTTTTCTTCAAATTTATTAGTTTTCATGGATTATTATAGGTGTGTGGCCACACCCATAATAACCCAGGGTATTAGAACCAGGTGAATTTTGGACACCAGGAATTGGGTCTGGTGAGGCTGTAGAACTTCCCTAACAACCACTTCTGACTCATTTTGGAGGTATGACTAGGAGCTGACTCCTGCTGTCACAACAGCAACTCTCTCTAACCAGGATTTGACCACTCCCCAGCAGCTTCATATTGCCATCTGAAATAAGCCAAAGACCTCGTTCAAAGATGTGGGGTGGCATGATGTCACCCCGACTGGAGATATACCCAAAGACCATCACCTTCTTTGCTTGGACACAGTGTTGTAGTCTCCATTGTAGCTGTCCATTCTTTGTCTTACACCCTTTACAATGTTCACAGAACATTGAGCAGCAGACATGATGTTGGCATTTTGATCCCTGGCATAAATTGTCAGGACACAGGTCACTCTTTCCCAATATTCACATGACTTCCTCCAGTCCTCCTTGTTGGATAACTTCTTCTTGACTGCACCTTTAGTCTTTATGCTCTCCAACGCTACTGACTTTCCCAAGCTGTTCCTTAGAAAACGATAGTCTCAACCAACACGTGCATCAAAGTCACCAAGTAACAACCAACCTTCTCATTGAAAGAGGGCACCGACAGAATACTTCTTCGAAGCTCCACATAAAATGCTTGGATGTTTTCCTCACTAGCAAAAGTGCAGGAGCATAAATGGAGAAAACAGTTACAAAATGTCCACAAGAAAGAGGGATATGGGGTTTCATATATTTTTCCACATTTTCTCTTATTTTCTTACTGGCCAGCATCCTTGCTTTTAAAGTATATACAATGCTAAAAACAGAGCCTGAAAGATTGCTTTAAGATAACATGGCATATTTTATAAATATGTCTGTTCAAGTATCATAATAGCATGAAACTATTGGTAGCTCTTTCGGTTGTGTACTTAAATTGATATTCATCTCTCACTGGATGGAGTACATTTTTTGTTGATTCTACCTCTATTGGATCTGTAAGCTATATATAGACATACATATATATGTCTATATGTGTGTGTATGTATTCGTGTGTGCATCAAAATATATATTTGTGATTTGTGGGAAGTTACGTATATGAGAGAGAGAGGAAGAAGAAGAGAATTAGAGGTGACAAGTCTAAACACACTGATGTATGCCATCTGTCCTATATTTTCTAATTAGAAATTAAATTGGTCACAGATTAAGCTATATAAAGCGGCAGATTGACTAAAAGTGCTACAGACAGATTTGATCCTTCACCTAGCAACACCCCCCCCCCTACACACACACACACACACACCATTATCCATCACAGCTGAATGACTGAAATGCCAAGCAACTGACATTATCCTCCACCTGCACCAGGATTAGTTAAATCTGTGAGGCCGAGAAATGTGGATCACTTCTGTATCCTATCCTGACATTTTATTGTCTGAATAAAATGTTTGTCATAGGATTAGCTGTGCACACACTGACACACACACTCTCCGTGTGTGTGTATGAATGATATCTCTCTCTCTCTCTCTCTCTCTCTCCCTCTCTACATGTATGTATATACATATAAATATATGTATGTGTATATAATAAAAATGGGGAAGGCCAGTATATGGGATTACGTTAGGTTTTCCGTCCATAAAGGGTTTAGCTTTATGGTGTATCGTCAGACCCCAAAACTTGTTGGCCTATGACCTCTAGAAAAATATGTGTGCTTCTTCTCTGGATTTATGTTTTCTACAAACGATATATATATATATATATATATATACATATATATATATATATATATATAGGAGAGGATCTGAAAACTCTTTGACAATGATAAGAAAATGTTAAGAGAGGCTTTGTGTTTAAACAGTTTACGTAAAAGTGTTCAAAATAGACAGTAAAATAAATTCATAATTGTTTATAAATTCATCAGAAATCATAGTTGTTTGTAAGTTTATATACAGAAAGGATTTGTAGACAGTATTTGATAGGAGAAAGTGTGTATAGCTTTATCAAAAGTTCATCAAAAATCATAATCGTTTATAAGGATGACCAACCTTTTTTCTTCATCTCCAGTTTTAAACACATATACAAGACTAGAGATTTCTGATGAACTTATAAACAATTATGAACTTATTTTCCTGCCTATTTTGAACACTTTTATGTAAGCTGTTTAAACACAAAGCCTCTCTTAATATTTTCCGATCATTGTCAAAGACTCTTCCACTGTATTTTAATAAATCTAGGTTAGCTAATTTTTTACACCACAAAGGCTACACAAAGCCTTGCCCTTTAGAAAATCTTTTTTTTTTTTATAACAAGTGAAACTGGTCAAGTCAATAAACATCTTTAAAAGACCTCTGCATTTTCAAATCCCCTTCCCCATATATTTTCACTTGTGCGATACCTTCCAATTTTGCTTTGTTTTGTATATATATATATATATATATATGTATATATATATATATATGTATATATATATATATATTGAACAAACAGTGTCTGCCCTGTATGCATAGATGCTTGAGAACCAAATCTCTGAAAATTAGTGTTTTGTAAAGTATCAGATTTTTAAACCACTCCCTCCCTCAGCCTTTGGAATAATGACCCTCCTCCCCACCACCACCAAAAAAAAAAAAAGAATAAAGGCATACATCAGTATAATTCGTTTCTACTCTAGGCACAAGGCGGGAAATTTGGAGGGAGTGGGGCCAATTAGCTCAACCTCAGTACACAACTGGTACCTAATTCATACATCAGTATAATTGTTCACTCGCCTCCAACAATGGAGTCCCACACTCAAGTGGAAAGGATTTGATTTTTGATTTTCTTCCTGTTTCAAGTTTCTAAACAAGTATCAAAAAACAAAAACATTTTTTAACAAGGAATCTGGATTTGTTACTAAATGTAGAAATGTTAACTTCCAAATTCTGCCTGAGCCATTCCATTGTGCTTTGGATATTAAGGAGTAAAAGTGTAAATGATGTTAGAGAGGGTCACAGATTAAGTCCCCCAAACAGTCTCTACAAGAGTTCCTGTCAACCAAACCCCACTCCTGAAATTTTGGTCATCATTTCATTGAAAGCAGATGTTTGGACTTTGAACTCTATGTTACACTGTTGATAGGTTACAGCCTGTCATTCATTCAACCATGTCTTCTTTCACAGAATTTTTATACTATCGCTTCATGCTTGACTTAACAAAACACTTCAAATTCGTTCCCATTCAATTTCTACCATTATTCTTTATGGCTTTGAAGTTGAAAAGCTACTCATTTTTATATTCACTTTAGCAACAAAACACTGGCGTCGGTCGGTCGGTCGGTCGGTCGGTCGTTGTTGCTCTCCTCTAAAGGTGCCACTCTGTTTGCCTGTGCATGTATGAAAGAATGTGTATGTATGTAAGAATCTATGTCCATTTATGTATCTCTTGACAGACCACTATATTTACTCCATATATTTTGTGCAACTGTGTAGCACTCCATTGGTCACAACTACATATTCCAGTTGGTCTGATCAACAGAACAGTCTGCTTGTGGAATTAATGTGTGCAAGTGGCTGAATTTTGGAACCTTGAGATTCTCTCCATTTTACAAGCATTTCATCTGGGGAAGCATTTCATCTGGTAAAATATTTCATCTGGGGAAGCATTTCATCTGGGGAAGCATTTCATCTGGTAAAATATTTCATCTGGAGAAGCATTTCATCTGGGGAAGCATTTCATCTGGGGAAGCATTGGTCTTAATTGCCATTTTGTAATTATGATACAGCCCCTGGAGGAAAAGGCAGTTTTAACAAATCAAAAAAATGTTTTTTATCTACATTTTCATTAGTTTTGTGTCTGCATAAACACCACGTGACTCCCGTGTTGTCTGTTCGTTGTTTCTGTTTAATGTTTTCTTCCACATTCATTTCCTTTCGGAATTCTGAAATGTGTTGCCAATATTCTAGACAAGTCAGGATATTTTAGAAAAGCTGAGCGTTTTAACTGTTTAATGTTTGTTTCTTTGCTGCAATGTTTCATTCATCTCTGTTTTAAAACGTGATTTTAATATTTGTATTAAAACATTTGAATTGTTGATGGTGGAACATAACAGTTTCGGTGTGTTATTTAGTTCTAATCCTGGAGGGGAAACATTTTTTGAAAATTACTGCTGCTCAAAAAGAACTACCGCCCACCACGACCACCACCACCAAGCCATTCCTGTTCTTATGACTTAGCTATTTCTCTACTCACTTTATCACATATGTGAGAACCAAACGTATTTGTACTGAAACAGACTGGTTACAAATGTTTTTATAGCAATTTATAGACACACACACACACACACACACACACATACATACATCTATATTATACTCACACACACACACAGCCATATTTTCATTCTCATTTGAATGTTATAGAAAATAAAAGTTACCTCAGTACGAAACTCAAATTAGCAAAACGAGTTTCCCAATGTTTTTCCAATGTCATTGGTTTGACGATTCGTAAAAAGACAGACTACGTTACAATGGGGCCAAGCGAACAAACAACATCAGAGCAGTTGTTCTCTATATTGAATATAGATCATGTACGATGTTGGACACGTGACAGAGAGAGAGAGAGAGAGAGAAGTGGAGATTAAGTCAGCCTGTAGAGGGGCTTAAAATCGAAAAACAACAACTAAGAGAGCTAAGCGTTGAAATCTTGACATAGATCAGGGTGGGTCTGGTCTTTCAAATTGATCCCTGGACACAGTAAACAGGTTTCAGCATTTTTTTACAACTGTGAAAAATATTCTCCTCAGATAGGCAAAAAGTACTTTATCTGTCTGTCTCAGTCTACCTGTCTTTATATATATGCATGAAAAAAAATATATATATGTATCAATAAATACATATATATATATATATATATATGAATACATATATATATATATATATATATATATATATAT
>NC_068994.1:59953116-59959564 GCF_001194135.2 Octopus bimaculoides | reverse complement strand
TATATATATATATATATATATATATATATATATGAATACACACACATACACACATATATATATATATATATATATGTATCAATAAATACATATGTGGCAAGTGAACAAAACATTCGAGCGAGGCCGTTGCCAGTGCTGCTGGACTGGCACCTGTGCAGGTGGCACGTAAAAACACCATTTGAGCGAGGCTGTTGCCAGTACCGCTAGACTGGTCCTCGTGCTGGTGGCACGTAAAAGCACCCACTACACTCTCGGAGTGGTTGGCATTAGGAAGGGCATCCAGCCATAGAAATCAGAGTAGGCACCGGAGCTCGACAATCCTGCAAACTCTGTCAAACTATCCAACTCGTACCAGTACGGAAAACAGACATTAAATGATTATGATAATGACACGCACACACATTGTTATTGTTTATTTTTATATTCAGTTATAATAAAAAGGATTTTACATTCATCTGATGGGTAACTCTAAACTTTGTAGAATACAAATTTATTAAGGTAGGTAGGTAGGTGTGTGTGTGTGTGTGTGTGTGTGTGTGTGTGTGTGTGTGTGTGTGTGTGTGTGTGTGTGTGTGTGTGTGTGTGTGTGTGTAAGCAGCCGTTCTGACTTAACTGGGATTAAGTTTACCTGCAATTCCCATTTGCAAAAACTGATTCTGGATGACATCAGCCAAAATGGATTTTCTACAACAATATAAATTGACTTGGTAAATGTGTCAGTTTTTTCTGGCTGATGGGTTCTTAGATGTCACAAGCCCTAACCATTAGTCCCACTCCCCAACCCTCAATTGAGGGGTCTTGTCTTGGTGATGCTGAATAAAAAGCAGCCAGCACCCTCTGTAAAGGGGCTGGTGTTAGGAAGGGCATCCAGCATCCAAAGCAGGCTGGGGCTTGGCACAATCCTCTGCTTCACCAGTCCCTGTTGAAGTGTCCAACCCATGCCAGCATGGAAAAGGAGATGTTAAATGGTGGTGGTGGTGGTGGTGGTGGTGGTGATGTAGAAATAAAATTTTAAATTCTTGAGCAATGACAACCTTGATGTTCAGCAGCCAAGACAAATTGTCATCATCATCATCATTGCTGCTGATGCCACCGCCACCACCACCATCATCTACATCTTTATCATCAGTAACAACAATCTCAACACTCATTCAACAAGGAAACTTCTATATAGTGGCTTGATATGCTAGAAATAGCAGTCTAATCTCCTTCTCATTACAACTGGCTGTTATAAAAAAAAAGGAAGATACATTGGGGAAATGTAGTCCTAGACACACTTATAGACATTAAGGCTGGAATAGTCATGGCTGGAAAGCCTTTGATCATCACTTAGGACTGACCTGAGGCTAAACAGCAACTACAACCACCACCACAGCAATGAAGTCCCTGGTTGTCTGACATACTAGAAATAGTAGTCAGATCTTCCTCAAATCTTAACTCTCTTAATGTAAGACATTGAATTATGAGGTTCTAAGTTCATTGAAAAAGACAGGGTAGTCATGGTTAGAATGCCTTCGATCTTATGGTTGGGGCTGACCTAGGGTTAAACAACAACTACAACCAATACAGTTTTTAAAACATGCTGACACAGGTCACAATCGAAGCATAAACATCAGTGCAGCAGCAGCAATAATGGTGGTGGTGGTGGTGTAAGCTCTAAAATAATCCTGGTACAAGCAGACACACACACACACACACACACACACACGTGCCCCACCACCACCTCCATACACATCCACTCTGCCACTGTCAGTCATTGTTAGACAAGTTTATCCTCATACAACCAACGTCCTACAGTGTTGATGGTCGTTCGGCTGTGTATACCTCGGTCATCAATGTCTTCTCAACATAAGCTAGTGTGGTACAGATATTACAACAACGTGTTGGGGCCTTGTTACGACTTCACTTAATGCACATCAGCATCTTTATTATTATTGTTATCATCATCATTATCACAATTTTGCAGATGAAGGTAAGTTTTTTCTCTCTCTATGAACGTTTAAGAAATGCCGTCAACTTGATTCTGTTTCTTTACTGTCTATACACACACACACACACATATATATATATATATATATATCTGTCTCGCTGTCTCAATCCCTATCTATCTATCCTTTTCCCCTCTCTCTTTCTCTGTTTGTCAAACTTACTCCCTTCTTTAAAATATGTGCACAAACACACAAACATGGTAACACACAAAAACACAGACACACACACACACACACACATACATATATATATACACACATACACCTACCAACCTAATTCTCATTCTCTGCACTGACCTCATTCACCAGTCTTGTTGTTGTTGCTCTTCTATTCCATGTATGTGTGTGAGAGAGAGAGAGAGAGAGAGAGAGAGAGAGAGAGAGAGAGAGAGAGAGAGAGAGAGAGAGAGAGAGAGAGAGAGAGAGAGAGAGAGAGAGAGAGAGAGAGAGAAAGAAAGTGAGGGAGAGAGTGCATGATAGACAGACAAAGAAACAGTCTGAAAGAATTAGAGAAAGAAATGAATCCCAGTACATGACTGGTACCCTGTTTATTCAGTCCAATAAGGAGAAAGAAAGTTAGCCCCTGCAAGGATTCTTTAATATTTTTATTTTTGTTAGTCATTTGACAGTGGCCATGCTGGAGTGCCACCTTGAATGTTTTTATCAATCAAACCATCCTCAGTAATTATTCTAAGCCTGGTACTTATTTTAATGTGGGAACATAAACAAACCTACACTGGTTCTCAAGGGATGAGAGACAAACATACACACACACACACACACATATATATATCATCATCATCATCATCATCGTTTAACGTCCGCTTTCCATGCTAGCATGGGTTGGACGATTTGACTGAGGACTGGTGAAACCGGATGGCAACACCAGGCTCCAATCTAATTTGGCAGAGTTTCTACAGCTGGATGCCCTTCCTAACGCCAACCACTCAAAGAGTGTAGTGGGTGCTTTTACGTGTCACCCGCATGAAAACGGCCACGCTCTAAATGGTGTTTTTTATGTGCCACCCGCACAAGCCAGTCCAGGGGCACTGGCAACGATCTTACTTGGCTTGCCGGGTCTTCTCAATTTACAAAAGACTTTTATATAAATTCCATTTCTGAAATTCATTCAGAAACCAGTGCTCAGCCGAGGGCTATAGAGGAAGACACTTGCCCAAGGTGCCATGCAGTGTACCTCAACACATTATTGAAGACCAATGACATGAATTGCTTTATGAAACTAGTTAAGCTTTTCTTGAAAGAGAAGCAAAACCACATTGATTCTCTGTTGAGCAGAGAGTAAAATGGCTTCTTATTTACTCTGGTTTCCTTTGCCATGTTTTTCTCTGTTGTACTAAAAAGAAACATTTGCTGATAACAACACTGGAATTTATTTCAGATATTGAACAACAGGGAAACTATTTCTCATCCATGATCAGACTCAAAAGAGGCTGTGCTGGCAAAACTGCACTCTCTCTCTCTCTCTATATATATATATATATATATTGTATATATTGTATATATATATATATAGAGAGAGAGAGAGAGAGAGAGATGGATGTATATTTGTGCATGTCTATATGTGGTTTGTGCATGTATGCAAGGATAAACAAGTATAAAAAAGGAAAAAAATGCAAAAATCTGAGAGTAAAACATAAAAGTGGATAGAATATAAAATCGTCTGAGACTGGATGCCCTTACATAGCACAACCACCAAGTAACTCCCGAGACAAAGATCTTTTGCGAGGTGGGGGGGGGGGGGACATTGGAGGAGGTGACCTTGTGCCTGGTGATGAGAGGTAAGAGTGTGACAGAGTGGCAAAAAGAGGTGTCTTGCTGTAGAGGAGATACATGGTCACCCTATCAGAAGGAGAGAGCAAGTGAGAGAAAGTGGTCAAGAATGAGAGAAAGAGAGAGAGAGAGAGAGAGAGAAAGAGAGAGAGAGCAAGAGAGGGATGATGGTGAAGTGGCTGTGCATACCCTCGAGGTACAGGGATCAGAATATAAATGGTAGAATATTGCCAAGGATACATGAGTAGGGATTAGGGGACTTCACATGAATGCAAAGAGTGTAGGGTGGGGAATGCAGTGGGAACAGGATTGGGGGGAATGAGAGATAAGCATAAGCATAGTGTATGAGAAAGAGGAAATGGTTTGTTGGGGGGGGGATTTTTTAGTGTTACATGTAGGTGGAACACAGCACTTTCAGAACTCAGTTTCTCTGAAGTGGGTGGGTCTTCTCAAGAACCTCATATCACCAAACATCTTGGTCCATTGTCATCTCCTCTGTGAGGCCCAACATCCTCAGATCAATCCTTACAACTTCATCCCATGTCTTCCTGAAAAGAAATGATGACCAACAATAACTTTAAGGTATAATGGATTAGAGGTTGTGCATGGCTTTCAAACTGTCAGACAACAAAACCAACAGCTTATATTGAACCAGTGATTATTGGACCTTCAATATGACAGCATAACCATATTGACTTGGAACTTGAGAAGTTGTCAATATTGAGTTGTCTCCTTTGGGATGAAGAGTGAAAGGTCTGAGAGGCAAAGGCTATGTTGTGTATTCAAGTAATGTACATAGGAATGGTTTTAAATATGTGAAAACAGTGATGATGTGTGTGTGTATATATATATATATATATATATATATATATATATATATATACATATATATATATATATATTTTGACTGCTGGTAATTTTATATTGGCTGGGTTTTGATTTTCATTGAGATGTGCTGATAGTCCTGTTCATAATTTCAGTCAATATAAGTCAGAGAATATTTTATCTCATGTCACATAGTTAACTGCTAAGGCTGAGGCCCCTCATCAGAGATCTTTGTGTGGTAAACAGGCTTGAATAATTTTGAATTGTCGTTATCCTACAAATAAAACAACTCATGGGGGTACGGTGTGGGTAAGAACCTTGCGCAAAGACACCATACTTTAAATTAAGAAATCATTTATTTTTTTTTTTAAATCACTCTGCAAACAGGAAATAATAGAAACTGCTTACTGCAGACTTATGAAGTGAAATTCTTCCAAAATTATCGGTATGTTTCATGTTAATGTAGACAAGTTCACAAAATAAGAGATACCAGCAATATAATAGGATTGAGTTGAATGGCTAGAGTCTATTTTTAATTACAAAACAGGGTTCTATGTCTAATGAATCTCAATAAATGATCCCAGGTTTAGTTAGTATTTCTACTATTGTGTTTTCCATTACAATATTGTTCTGTTGATTCCCATCAATTCACCTGTGTCTATTTTTATTTCAGTCATCCAGTTTTTCTTTCAATTTCTCTCTCACACACCGTTAACACATTTCTCACATTTCAGTTTTAAAATTCTGTTTAATTTTCTATTCCTACAGATCATTTAAGACACTAGTTAGGATTATTGGAAGTTTCAAGTATTTTCCTTAACCCTCTGCGATGCTCAGGTTTCGATATAGACCGGAAGATGATGCAAATTTCAAACCTCCATTGCAAGGACCAAGAAAACTTGTGCAAATCAAAATTCTCGCCCGTTCTCCAACAGGGAAACAGGAAAACAAGAACAATGTTAACAGTTCAACACAAACTTCAGCAAATCTTGTTGATGTCAATAAGACACAGAAATCTGGTACATCTTCTCTCCCACAGCAAACTGAAAGCCCAGGCACAGTTTCAAATGAGAGCAAGGACCGACAAAGTTCTTTACCACCAGAAACACTATCCAAAACCATTCACCATTCGCAACCAATTACTAAACTTTCCCCAAAGATATTTCCCAACAATATCAACATGGCAGTTGATGTTTGTAAGAATGTGTCGTCAACTTCACATATGTTGAGCTGGGACAACAATATTCATAAATCATCTTTACATCAAACAACAGGATCTGATCAAAACATTCCCACTGCCAAATGTCTTGAGAACCCTGAAAAACAAGCAACGAACCTCAGGCAAGATTCAAACACTTTCAACAACTTGTCAACTCTTTTACAAATAGCAGTTGCTACTGCTGCACCTCGCAAAAAGAGTTGCTTTTCGATTTCTCCTACGATTACTCCATCAACAGAGTCGAGCTGTATTCCCGCTTGCTCTCCTTCCCCTGTTACTATGGAGACAAAGTTACCTAGCCATCATATCCAGCCCCAAGATATTTCCACAGGGGATCAGCAGAAAGGTAAGACTAGATTATTTATTAATCGTTTTTTAGTAGTAATTAGTATTTGTTCCTAACTCAGAATTTCATTTTACAGAACGGAGCCTGAACCCATCAGGAAAGGGACTAACCTCTTATTTGAAAGGATGATGTCAACTTACACAGGCTCAGAAAAGTCTATATTTGGAGAAGTCAAAATTTGTTGACTGATAAAAATTATTCGGATCAGTTACTTTGGTTGACTGAAATCAGGAAAGTAAAATATATTTGAAGATGTGTGTCTCTGTATAGTGTATATAT
>NC_068994.1:59951041-59953026 GCF_001194135.2 Octopus bimaculoides | reverse complement strand
ATATATATATATATATATATACTAGCAGTAATACCTGTTGTAATTACTTTTACTGTTTCTCGGGAGCCACATCCAAAGTACTATTATATATATATATAATTTACTCCTCCTGTATGTGTGTATTTTTATAAGAGAAAAACGTGCAATAATTGAAGTAGAAAAAAGATCAATTTCATACATGAACTTGTTTGTCTATTATATGACAATAAACGAGTTGTGCAGCTGTGACAGAGGAACAACCCAGAAAACATAAAATAATGAGGGCCCATTCAAGAGGTGGGGCTTCACTGAGGAGATGACAAGAGACTGCGTTGTCTGGCAATAAAGAGGTTCTCGAGAAGACCCACCCACCACAGTGAGACTGAATTCTGAAAGTGTGGTGTTCAACCCATATGTAACATTCATTCACACATCCTACCCCAATAAACCAAACTACGTCTCTTCCACTCATCTTCTCCTCTGCTTATCTCTCCCTCTCCACTCCTACCCACCCACCAACTGTATCGTTGCTATCCTGTCATCCTCACTATATACCTGGGTCTTACCTGTCACTGCATTCCCATGAACTCACCACTCATGTACCATTCCATTTACATTCACACCCTTGTACCTTCAGAGTGTGCCCTGGCACATCACCACTCTCTCTCTCTTGCCAACTCGTTCTTTCTCTCTTCCTCTGACTGGGGTAACCATGTATCTCCCCTACAGCAAACACCTGTCCTTCTGTCTAACCTCTCATCCCCTGGCATGAAACCACCTCCCTCAATACCACTCCCCCTCCCCCCCCCCTCTCGGTTGCAGGATCTTTGTCTTGCAAGTGACTCGGTGACCTTTCTGGTGCTGGTACCAGGGAAAAGACACCCAGTCCACACTCTGTAAAGTGGTTGGCATTATGAAGAGTATCCGGCCATAGAAACTGTGCCAAAGCAATCAGTGGAGTCCTCTGTCTCGCCAGCTCCTGTCAAGACCATCCAACCCAATGCCATCATGGAAGATGGATGCTATGTGGTGATGACAACGACAATGACGATGATATGTACACAGATTTGTGTGCAGAAGGCCATCACTTGTATGGAGAGGTTCAGTTGCTTCATACACAAACACCGTGAGCTGAGTGAACTGACTGACAAAACTTCACCCATCAACATACTTCAGTGTGTGTGTGTGTGTGTGTGTGTGTGTGTGTGGTTAGAAGGAACTGTTGCAAGATCACAGATTTACAGATGAAATGTCTGCTTCACATATATCTGAGCCACATTGCTGTTGATGGACAGCCCTGTCCAAATACACACACACACACACAATTCTAAACTACATTGTAGATTTATACTAATTAGTTATAAATATATTACCAACACTTATAATGGTAAAGCTGTTATCTACTGGCAACATATATATATTTTCTAATTTGCTGTTTTCTGGCCCTTATTAGCCAGGTGGTGACTGTTAGATATTCAAATGTTTTACATAAGTGCAGTCTGTATGCCATTACAATTTATCTGTATTAATTGTTCTTATATTACTAATCTCTCATTAGCATTGTCCATTTCCAATTTCAATTAAACAGGACCCTGGTACATCAGTCCAATTCCGTAGTTTTACTTCTTAATTCGAGTTAAGTCCCTTGCTTTTGTTTGGTTTTAATAAAACCCTGTTCAACCATATTTACCTTTCCTCATAACAGACAAAGTGGTGATGAAATAAAGTCATTATTTTCTCCACATTAATTGTGTATAAGCTTTCTTCACTATTTATAGACTGCTCTTACCAAAGGCTACCAATCTATTAACGCACTAACCTACCTCTAGAAATTCACTTACAATCGATCACGTTACTTATTCTCATGTGACCTCAAACCACTTCCATTATTTGTCAGTAAATATCCTGACTTTCAATTATGTATTTCCATTACTCTCTTTCACCCCTCTCTATTAATCTCACTTTTTTTCTTTTTACGTAATCTTTTAATCTTTTCATTTTTTTCT
>NC_068994.1:59950458-59951030 GCF_001194135.2 Octopus bimaculoides | reverse complement strand
TCTCAGTTACCTCTCATCTAACTATCTTTGTGTCAGTCTGTCCATTACAGATATATCATATACCCCACCCCCACCTACCATGTTACTATCTGTTTTTTTTATATTTCCATCTCTGTATATGTGTTTCTCCCTCTTTATCTGTTTCACTTACACCAAAAGTTAGGCTGCAGTCTTTTTCCCTCCCCTAATTCTCTCTCTCTCTCTCTCTCAATATATATATATATATATATATATCTCACATTTATAAATATATATATATATTGTTACCTAACAATATATTCTCTAGTGCTATACAGTATTGAAACCACCCTGCTGTTAATTTACCTGAAATTCATACATACATTAACACCCAATTAACGAGGTTAATTTATTCCACCTTTTGTATTCTCATCAAAAATGTCATTATTAGACGAAATACAATATAGTTGTCATGCAGATAAGTTTTTTTAATTAGTGAAATATACACTTATTAAAAACTTGGTAGACTACAATACCCATATATATATAGAGAGAGAGAGGGAGAGAGAGAGAGAGAGAGAGAGAGAGAGAGAGAGAGAGAGAGAGAGAGAGAG
>NC_068994.1:59948208-59950448 GCF_001194135.2 Octopus bimaculoides | reverse complement strand
AGAGAGAGAGAGAGAGAGAGGGAGAGAGAGAGAGAGGGAAAGAGAGAAAGAAAGAGAGAGAGAGAAAATCCTTTGAAGAAAATTATGTCAGTCAGTGAAAACATTCACTTCTTTGATAATTATATATATATATATAAAATCAAAATAAGCAACAGGATATCAAGTAGTAATGAAGTACAACCATTTCAAGCAACTCCATTTAATTGAACAATGCAATCATTACATCAATTTAAATGCAGGGCTATCTTCAGCTGCACAAAATATAGAATTTTTTCACAAGTAGGACACATTAATATAATTTTTCTTAAATATTTTAACAAAGTAGGAAGATGCAAGAAATTCATGTTGCTATTGTAGCAAAGAGGCTCTGAATAGATTGCAATTTCTTAGAATCACCTGGAGCATAGTGGGGCCATAGGGTTGTAATTCATTTCAAATTTATCTCTTTATCATCTATTAAATCTGAGACTAGAAGACCGTGTCTATTTTGAATAAAGAACAAGAGTGAGTTGACAGCTTGAGAAGCTTAACTCTATTCCTCTTAACACCACGGTGAGCACCATCATTTGTATGACGTTGAAAATATTCCAACAACATTGTCTGAACGATGTTGACATCAACTTTAAAAAATTCATTCAAGGTTTGGTCCCCATACTATCCATCCACTACAAAAATCATGTTCATATCACAGCACTAAGACAGAACTATTTTGGTGCTGTTCTCTTTAACATCAAGCCAAGAGAGAGAGAGACAAACAGACAGACATACACACACTGTGGGAATCAATGCATGCATGCATTCGACAGTCTGAACTTTCTTACAAGAGAATATGCCACAATGCATTTGCAGTACCAGTGCTAATATCAACATTTGGAATACTTGACTGGTGTGTAGAAGAAATTCACTCCATAGACATTAAAACTCAGTGATACCGACAGGCTCTATCTAAGAAGAGATAACAGAGGTAGAGGCTTGAGATCAGTGTAGACGGCCTCCGAAGGTCTCAGTCTCTCAAGCACCATTTGCTAAACAACACCAACAAAAACAAACACATGAACTTAGTGCTGAAAAAAAAGGGAGAAAACCAATATCCTACACGTTGGAGATGATCCCCTCAGGAAGCACTCTCTTCCTGATGAACTCCCATACAACTCCAAATCAGCCAGATTATCTTAACTTCAAATAAGACCTGAAGGTGAAACACTCAGCATACCAAAAAAGAAAGAAAAAAAAAACCATACATGGTTATGTTTCCCAAAGACTTGAAGAAGATAGTAACATTGGCATGTTACTATCTTGAACTCATGACCATTACATGACATCACACTTCGAAGACAATCCAAGAGCAGGAGATGGCTACTAAATATCTAATCAACAAAAGACACAGTGAAGCCCTTGGAGTTCCAAGATGCAATCAAAAATGTGGATTATACCATATTTCAGTGGAAGATTTCACGTGATTAGCAGCTGCCCAGCCATTTGGGGAAAAAAGAACTGGACTGGCTCCTGTGCAGATGGCACGTAAAAAACACCATTTGAGCGTGGCCGTTGCCAGTACCACTTGACTGGCCCTTGTGCCAGTGGCACGTAAAAGCACCCACTACACTCTCGGAGTGGTTGGTGTTAGGAAAAGCATCCAACTGTAGAAACTCTGCCAGATCAGATTGGAGCCTGGTGTAGCCATCTGGTTCGCCAGTCCTCAGTCAAATCGTCCAACCCATGCTAGCATGGAAAGCGGACGTTAAACAATGATGAACGATGTACACAAATATCAGTACAAGGAATACTGGTGGAACATCCCCATCGAAACATCTGCCAAGTGTAAGCATAACAGGCTGGGTATTGTTGTTTGGGACAGACAAGGAAAAGTATGTAGTCATAGAGGTCAGATGTGCGGCTGATGTGAATATCTCTTTGAAAATCGAAGTAAAAGAAGATAACTGTGGACAAAATTGAAACCTCCAACTTCTGTATCTGGATCACAAATTTACATTGGTACCAATAATAATTGGTGAACTTGGTTTTGTAAGTAAATGCCTGTCAGTCTGGATAAGCTTGGATTTTCAGAAAAAGAACCACCCGTCCAACAAAGGAATTGGTGCCGTGACCATCACATCTGTTTCCTACAACTTCATTAATCACTATTATCTTTCAGGTGTTTTTTTAATAGGTAGAAAGTGACCCTGCTGTTGATTTAGCTGCTATTTCTAACAGGTCTAGCAGCTGCGTCGACGTTTCTT
>NC_068994.1:59942481-59948198 GCF_001194135.2 Octopus bimaculoides | reverse complement strand
GGGGGGGGGGGGGGAGTGCGGTTCGTGACACCTGTGCAACAGGTGTTGCCTTGGCAACAAAGGTCGCGAGGTGAACAAGGACATTTGTTAACAATTCAATTAGCAGTTTGAAAGGGCGGGAGATTTACACAAGAGAACAGGGTTATATAAATGCGTGTGTGTGGAAAGATACATACTTATATTGGTAGGTAGACAGATACAAAAAGGAAAAATAGAAAGTATGTGTGTGGGGGGGGAGGATTGTATATGTATGTGTACGAGCGTGTGTGTATGCGTATCGACAAAAAAATAAAACGTCGGTTTTCCTCATCAAAAGGAGTTGAAACAGCAAATATTGTGACGCAATAAGGCAAAGAAATAATCGCACGCATACACACACACACAAACACATACACAGTCACATGGATAAGTATATATAAACCAGTTTTGTATGTATTTCTCTTCTGTATTTAATCATTTAAATTCTTCCTCTGAAGAAGGAGCTGGTTTCTAACAACAATGCAAAGCTCCATCATTGGAATGGAGATAACGAAAACAATGTCACATTTTAAATTTGAGGAAAGTCTTGCAGAGTTTTACTGTTCCACTTACAGATTGTATTTGTAATGTGTGATTTCTCGTGTAGCTTCTCCATGACCTGTCGGAGGGAAAAGATCAAATCGATAGTGCCACAACCAGAGTAAAATCCACACTGTGATTCTGGATAGATATCATTTACAACATGTTTGATGATCCTGTCAAGAATGAGTCGAACAAGAACCTCACCAGCAACAGACAGAAGCAATATTCCACGATGACTATCACAGACACTTCTGTTGCTTTTGTTCTTATATAGATGTTGAATTGAGGCATCTTTGAAGTCCTGTGGTACACGGCCTACCTTCCAGATGTTTATGCAGTTTTTTAAAAAGCTTCTGTTCACCATGTTTGTAAACTTCAGGAGAGATAACATCACTGCCAGGTGCTTTACCAGAAAAGATCTGTTCAATGGAGTTTACCACTTCCAGAAAGGTTGGCTCCTATATATATATATATATATGAATGGAGCCAACTCAAAGAGAATACAAATAGTGAGTGGTGTTCCACAGAGCAATGTCTTGGGACCACTGCTTTTCATAATGGCCCTCAGCTGCCCGGAAAGCCACCCTTGCTAGCTACACAGATGATACAAAAGTCTCACAAAAAATACAAAACCTTAGCAATGCTGCACGCCTGGAGCAGGGGTCGGACGCAATTTGCAGATGTGCTGAGGATAATGATATGCAGTTTAATGCTGGAAAATTCCAAGCCCTGTGCTATCAGCACCCAAAATTGAATGAAAAACAGAGTACACTGGGCCAAGGGGGATTACAATCCCAGAACCTAAATCAGTGCGTGACAATATCGCTTTCCAAGTGCACATTAACAAGATAGCAACAAGGTGTAGATGGCTGGCTGGATGTTGAGAGCCTTCAGAACCGCAGAGAAGGAAACCAGGACGGTCGTTCTCAGCCGCCTGGACTACAGCTCCTAATTGTGGTCAGCTCACAGTGTAAGAGTGGACCCTGAAGCAGTCCAGTAAAGCTACACAAAGAAGATTGTCTCATTGCAACAGCTCAGCTACTGAGAAAGGCCGAAACAGCTAAGATTCTACTCCCTGGAGTGATGGTGGGAGAGAGATGCAGTAGTAGACATCTGGAAGGGATTGTACCAAATTTTGGCATTGCAAGCTACACAAATGCCAGAATGTGCCGAAGACCCCAACACTGCCGTCACACTTCAGGACCAGTTACTGCAACAACCTTTCTTTCATTATTTTATCACATTGTTTGCCCCCAACAAATTCCTTTATAATCCAAACCTTACACTATCTGAAGCATATATACATATATATAGAAAATTTTGTGAAGAAACAGAACCGATATGAGAATTTTTAGAAATTCCTCACCCCATCCTTCGGAAATTTAAGGACTTTATTCTCTCCTTCCTAACATTACTGAAAATTTGAAAAAAATATTGAAGAAACTGAGATGGAGAGAATTGGATGAAGAAAATCAGTGAAGCAAATCTAGCCAGTCAGTAGAGCCATCTCGTGGAGAATCGGAGGGGGGGGGGGGAGAATCGTATAAAGGGGAATAACTTTTACAGCAGTGGAAAATGGAAATATTAATTGTGATTTAATATCG
Source organism: Octopus bimaculoides (assembly GCF_001194135.2). NCBI lineage: Eukaryota > Metazoa > Mollusca > Cephalopoda > Octopoda > Octopodidae > Octopus > Octopus bimaculoides. The sequence continues at coordinate 59,946,033 of NC_068994.1, read as the reverse complement.
GGCACCGATAAATAAGAATACGGTAAGTTGAAAAGGATTTATTTTAAAGCTGCAATAATGAGATAAACAATAAGCTAATTTCCTATTTGACGTTCGTGAAACCATAGTGATCCAACAAGTTTATTTCAGTAAATCGTTTCATAAGCGGAACACACTACGAAGAACAGCGAGAAAAGAGTGAGCGAGAAAAATGTTTCGAGGTATTTTCAAGAGTTTTGGTAAAATTGAGAATTTGGAAGTTTTGCCCAAATTCGATTTTACGAACATCGGCAAATAGGAAATGACCAATAATAATGTTGAAGGGGGAAATATATATTTCCTCGTCTTTCATAATAATTACTTACAAATTGAGAAGTTGATCTTTACGACCGTTACATATGATATAAATTGAATTGGTAAAATGAGAGTAATTGCAGCATAATTAATTAGTAAAATGTGAGGAAAGCTAGCGAAAAATACAGCATTAATTAATGCTGTCCTGTTTGAATATGAAAACAGTAAGTCGTCAAATATTTCCTTTTAGGCAGTCATAATAACGCAAGGCTCAAGGCCAGCCATTTGGTCCATCTTTCGGTTTGACTAGAATTTTGTCAACAAAGAACTCGGTAATTTCCGCGAACCCGTGTTGTCTTGTCAACTGTCAGTTGACGAAATGGGAAGGGAAAGCTAATGTGCGTGCGTGTGTGCTTGTTTGTTTGTTTGTTTCCCTTTACTAGTTATCTCCCCCTTACTTACTTTTTAAAAATCCCTAAACTGAACAAATTACCTGCATCTTTTAGTGAAATTTTATACAAATACCTTTCGAACGGCATAGATTACGATTATAAGGAAATTTGTGGGGAAAGGAGTTTCGGATCAGGTAGATTGGAACTACTCCATTTTAACGAGGATCTTGCCCATCTATTATTTCACAACCACCTTCGAAATGGTGGGAGGCATCGTTTTCATGAGAAACCGCATCATCGGTAAAAAAAAATTGTAAATAATATAGGCGTAGGAGTGGCTGTGTGGTAAGTAGCTTGCTTACCAACCACATGGTTCCGGGTTTAGTCCCACTGCGTGGCATCTTGGGCAAGTGTCTTCTACTATAGCCTCGGGCCGACCAAAGCCTTGTGAATGGATTTGGTAGACGGAAACTGAAAGAAGCCTGTCATATATATGTATGTGTTTGTCCCCCAACATCGCTTGACAACCGATGCTGGTGTGTTTACGTCCCGTAACTTAGCGGTTCGGCAAAAGAGACCGATAGAATAAGTCCTGGGGTTGATTTACTCGACTAAAGGCGGTGCTCCAGCATGGCCACAGTCAAAAGACTGAAACAAGTAAAAGAGTAATTTCAGAGGAAAAGGTGTACGATACAGGGGAGATTTGGCTGTTGTTTCTAGCACATTCCAAACCACCCTCCATGTTCACTCTCACGTGTATTGATATTTTTTCCATATTTTTCTCCCATTAAACACATTTTATACCTAAGTAACACATTAGTGGAATATAAGCCAAATAAATAAATAAATGTAATTAAAATTTTTACTCACCTTAATTAAATGAATTAGCTCACCACCCATTTTCGGCGTAACAAAAACCCTGAACCCCGGGTTGTACATAATAGTCTTTACTTTCGCCAAAACATTTTCTAACAGAAAAGTTATGCTATTAAAATGAATTATCGTTTACATACCTCTTTTTTTTTTTAATCACTGGATAAATGCCGGCAATAAGCGTTTAGCAAATATTTAGTATATAATAAGCTGACAGTTTCTACAGAAATGTAGTTTTACATAAAAAGCAGCGGAAAATATGAAAAGTCAATAATGAATGGTATCAAGTGTTGAAATAAATGCAATTTTTATGTAAGTTTCCTAATAAAGCAGAAGAAACGTATGTTAACAGGAGAAAATGAGGTGCGTGCAAAATAACAGGTTGTTACAGTGTGGAGGAATAACAGGCGTAAGACATGAATAAATTTAGTCGCACTTACTAAAATTTCAGGGTCTTTCAAGTTGGAGCTGACATCCAATTCCACGTGAGACAAATGTCATAATGAAGACAGGTCTGGCTGTAGACGTCAATTTCAGCAACACAGGGTTTAAAAAATGATATAAGCTTCAAACAAAAGTAGACGAATGTCAAGTGGAGAAGAGGCAAATTGCCTGGCAGTTGTTTTGGTTTAATAGTCATAATGGTTAAAATAATACCAGGTTTAATGTCCCTGCGCTGATAGAAGGAACAGCTGGAAATTGTGTAGCCGACAGTTCAACGTCTTCACCGCGACTAACTCTGAACTTTACAGTTTTGGCCGGAAGTTGATGTTGGAATCTTCGCAAAAACGAATCTGAACGAGTCAGCATCTGTCTGAAAAAAACTAACTCGTGCTACAGTAAAAATAATAAATTTATCATGTCTTACGACAAACCTTCTCAGGCTCTCCAATATTTTAAATTATAAACAAACAATCGGGGACAGGCAGTGAAGTTGCAAATAAATACTAATTTTTCAATTTTTTTTTTTATAGCATATAAATGTATTTATGGAGAGAAAAATATTCTTTTCTACTCTGGGCACAAGGCCCGAAATTTTGGGGGAGGGTGCCAGTTGACCCCGAAAGGATGAAAGGCAAAGTCGACCTCGGCGATGGAGAGAAAAATATTGAAAAACATCAATACATTCGAGAGTAAGAAAGAAACGATGATGGTTCTAGGATGTGCTAGAAACAACAGCCAAATCTCCCTTAAATCATTCACTTTTTCCTCTGAAAATATTAACTTATTTTTTAAATATTTTTTTACCGAAAAAACTCCTCCCATGGTTTTCAAGTGCAAAAAAACTGGCCAAAATCTGTCCGAAGTGAGAGGGGGTGTGCCAAAAAAATTTCAAACTTTTTTCCTAAAAAGGTACCCCGCCCCCATCACTTCGAAGGTTGTGGTTAAAAAAGAAAATGGGGGGAATCCCCGTCAGACCTAGTAGTTCCAACTTACTTGATCTTCCTGATTCGAAACTCATCTCATCACCTCCTCGGAAAAAAATTTCCCCCACAAATTTCTTTACAATCGTAATTTATGCCGTTTGAAAGGTATTTATTCTTTTATATGTTTCAGCCTTGAAGCTGCGGCCATGTTGGGGCACCGCCGTGGTAACCACCTTTTAATTGGCCAATTCTATGGGTTTGGCTTTTGGTGAAGGAGCGAGTTCGATATTGCTGCCGTCTTTTGAGTTTCCTGACTTGATATTGGTTCCTCTGGGATCTTGGATAGTAAGGGGTCAAGTTGTTTTTTGAAAACATCTACTCCCACTCCATGGAGATCCCTCAGATGTTTTGGCAAGGAGTTGAATAGTTGTGGGCCCTTGAATCCTAAGCTTTTGCAGTACATGGTCCTCGCCCTAGATGAGACTTTCGGAACAGTGCAGTGACGTCCATTTCGAGGTCTGGTATAACTCTAAATCCCAAGGGTTGGTGCCAGCCCCTCCAGTATCTTCCATACATATGTCACTGTGTACCTCTCCCTTTCTATAAGATTTCATTAAAAGAAATCCATTTTCCTGAAAGTTATGAGG
>NC_068994.1:59938466-59942133 GCF_001194135.2 Octopus bimaculoides | reverse complement strand
TTTGTATTTTATGAAGTTTCTATGTCACTCTCGTATATGTATCGATTTTTTACAATACTTTTGTAGCAATGACGGGGAGAAAAGAAATCATAACTGAAGATGGGTGATTTCCCTTGATTGGGATCACGGAGCAAATTCGGATTATCACCCTTCAACTCTGTTTTATTCCCCCAGCAATTTTGGAACACTTGATTTAGTTCACTTGAAGGCGCTTCTAATTATATAACCAACACTAGAGCAGTTACCTGTCATCTTACATAATACGTCATGTTTGGTCCGTAACAGTTGCACTGTATTTTGTGTGTGTGCACATTTAAAGTTACTCTGTTCAAAGATGCTTTCTGCATTTTAACGACACCAGCATTTTGTGTGTAAACATCCCGACATAAAATAAAATTATTTATGAAACGAAGTAAGCGTGTACAATTCTTTGCTTCGGCACACGTGCCAGTAGTGTTACTTCGACACGTAGAAGGCCGACGGTGCCATTTTCTTTCAGCTTTGCAGCGCATCTTGACGTCTGTGAGCGATTAACTCGTATCATTAGACAACATCCAACACTTTTCTCCCCATAAACACATTGAATGGAACGACGATGCATCTATGAGTGGTCCATTGATGGATTTAAGCAAAATATTCAGACTGTCCATATTTTAAACTTCATTGGGGAGATTTTAGGATTTGTGGGGAGGGGTGGGTTTAGGAAGGGAAAGCAAAATTATTTTTTTCATAATCATATGAATTCCCACATATAGAAGACAAATTCGCAAATATTTTCTGAAAATTTCATACGTAAAAGACGGTACAGTGTTGTAAGTAGACACATCGACACGCACGCACGTACAAAATACACATTTTAAACACATAGACACATACACACATACACAAATACAGAGACAAATGCATGTACAGATAAGGATACACAGCACAAAAAGACAAAATGGATTGAATAGAAGAGGAGGCAACACGTGTGATGGAGAGTCACGGAGGAAGTCACCGGTGTGTGTTAAAAAGATGTCAGACAAAGGACGCTAAAATAATAAAAACAAAACATGAAACTATCAGTAGGTCTTTTGATTGTGTATTAAATTGATATTTATCTGTCACTGGATGGGGAGTACATTTTCTGTTGACATTATATATGTATATATTAGATCTATAAAGTATATATATGTAAAGATATATAAATATAGTTATAGATAGAGATAGATAAACAGAGAGAGAGAAGGGGGTAGGTAGGTGGGTGGCTGCAAGTGTGCCTATGATAGGGCGTTTACTTCTCAACTGTGTAATTCTGGGTTCACTCCCACTGTATGGCACCTTGGGCAAGTATCTTTCTCCATAGTCTTGGGCCAACCAATGTGTTTTGAATGCATTTGGCAGACAGAAACTAAAAGAAGTTCATCATCTGTGTGTGTGTGTATACATACATACATACATATATATATATATATAAGCTTCTTTCAGTTTATTTATACATCATGATCATCATTGTTTAACGTCTGCTTTCCATGCTGGCATGAGCTGGACCGGTTTGACTGGGGATTGGTAAGGAGAGGGACTGCGCCAAGCTCCAATCTGATCTGGCAATGTTTCTACGGCTGGATGTCCTTCCTAACGCCAACCACTCTGAGAGTGTAGTGGGTGTTTACACATGCTGGTGGCACGGGTGCCATTGACTTGACACTGGCATCGGCCACGACTACAGTCTCACTTGGCTTGACAGGTCAACACAAGCACGGTATATCGCCAAGGGTCTTGGTCACCTCTCACTGCCTCTATGAGGCTCAATGCTTGAAGGGTGCTCTTTATGTGCCACTGACACAGATGCCAATCAAATGGCACTGGTGTGTGTATATGTATGCAAGTGTGCTACTGTCTTTTTGCCTTGGCTCTGGGTGATAGTCGTAAACGAGTGTCACTTTCATACAAACGATGTGTTTTGTTCCCATTCTTCCATGCAAACGTATCCTGCTAGAAAAATATGAAATGTCACCTTGATTGGAAAATCTGCCTCAATAAACTGTGAACCATGCAAGCATTGAAAAATCTGCATTGAAATGATGAGAATGTTGTTGTTGTAATACTTGCTGTCTTGAATTACTATTTTGTTCAGCTTCCTCAATATCTGAAGGTTTCTTGTATTATTTCAGAATATCACACCTTGTTGCCGTAAAAGAAATTCCTTACATCGGATGTGTCATCGATATTTTATCAATTTTCATCGCCTAAACGCAGATGAGATATTTATAAAGCACATTCATCAATACATCAACCTCTTTATACAGATAAAATCTATGACTAACAATGGTGAAATATTTCTTCCTGACGATGGAATTAACAGCAACATTTTCTCCTTTCCACTGTCTGGAATGTAGAGGTGGTAATCGCTTTACAGTTTGATTAAGATTGTTTAACTTTACAAAGGATCTGACAGTTTGCATCTTCTGCTTTGGATATTCAGTATGATCACAGCTGAAAGAAGCATAGCATTAAATTATTCTCTGAAGACAGGGACTCAACTGAACACAAGCACATTCACAGAAATGAATTAAACACTACCATTGTGCTATGTATGACAAATTATCCCCTCATAATGAATCATTTAACTAAAAGTCTTGATACAGGTGAGAAGCCATATCACTGTGATATCTGTGGTAAATCATTTTCTCAAAATTGTAGTTTGACTACTCACATATTCATTCATACAGGGCAAAAACCATATCACTGTGATATCTGTGGTAAATCATTCTCTCAAAATAATCACTTAACTAAACACAAACGTATTCATATTAGAGAGAAGCCATATCAGTGTGATATTTGTGGTAAATCATTCTCTCGTAGTTGTCACTTAACTAAACACAGACATACACACACAGGGGAGAAGCCATACCATTGTGATATCTGTGGTAAATCATTCTCCCAGCATAGTAACTTGAAACACAAACGCATTCATACTGGGGAAAAAACCATATCATTGTGATATGTGTGGTAAATCATTTTCCGAAAGTAGCAGTTTGACTAGACACAGACGCATCCATACTGGGGAAAAACTACATCACTGTGATACATGTGGCAAATCATTCTCTAGAAATGGTTACTTAACTACACACCAGCACATTCACACTGGAGAGAAACCATATCATTGTGATATCTGTGGTAAATCATTCTCTCAACAAGGCCACTTACGTGCACATTTGAGTATTCACACACAAGTGTAACTGTATCAATATAAAAAATTATTACAAGATGACAACAATTTTGTCTACTAAAAGACAAGGTCTTCTATCTCTTCAAATTTGATGTTATCAACTTCAGTTTCATCAAAGTCATCAATATCTGAAGATGATTCTGCTGGATTTTGGGGGGAATTTGTGATCAGAGAATAAAGAGATGGGAATAAATGAATAAAAGGTTAAACTGACGTTGATTTTGTCTGTGTTTTTATCATTGTCGTTGTCATCATCATCATCATCATCATCCTTTAGCGATATTCTTTTCCGTGCTGGCATGGGTAGGTCAATGTATCATGAGCTGGCAAGCTGACGTGCTGCGCTAGGCTCCAGTCTGGTTCGGTTCGGTTTCTTTCATGCTAACCACTTTACAGTATCTGCTTTTATATATATATATATATATATAAATATATATATATATATATATATATATA
>NC_068994.1:59933930-59938281 GCF_001194135.2 Octopus bimaculoides | reverse complement strand
TATAAAGATGAGAATGTGTGTCTGTCTGTCTGTGTGAATCCCTAAAACTTGAGAACTACACAACCAATTTCATTCAAATTTTACACATGCCTTACTTAGGGTCCATGTAGTGTTTTGGGCCAAAAATATTCTTAACTTCTTGCCTAGTGCGAGCCCAGAGCAATAGCACATTTCCTCCACTATTGCAGTATTACGTGTCAAAAGTGAAACAATAACATCTCTCTATTGTAATGTCAGATACTTTCACTTTAAGACTGAAACTATCATCTCACATATATACACGCATACATACATATATAACACTCTACCACTCCGACTAATAACTGTTGGGAACCCTTTCAGACCTGTCTTACACACGAACCGGGATCTCAAAAACATTGTCCCCTTACATCTCATTCTCATTTCATTACCACGACAGGCAAATAAATCTTATTTCTCACGACGAGACAATGCAACATGGTAACAGACATTAACCAGATGCTACCTTGTTAAGTCAAATATATTGTCATCCACTTCAGCTCTAACCTTCCTACCGCACGGACACTTCAAATGACCCCACGCGACTATAGCACCACTGAACGGCGATCTCAAAAACATTGTCCCGTTTCATTTCATTCACATTTCCTTCCCACCACAGGGAAATAAAACTTACTTCTCACCACGGGTCAATGCAATATGGTAACAGACATTAATCACATGCTACCTTGTCAAGTGAAGTATATTGTTATCCACTTCACCGCTAACCTTCCTACTGCACGGGTCAAGCGACTCCACACCACTCTAGCACCACTGATATCTTCATCGTTCTAGCTGTCTGCTTTCTTAGAAATACGACGGAATTCATTTCCAGGCAAATAACATTCAGAACGCAATTCATAATCACTCTCTCCTTTCCTCTTACCATTTCTCTCGTCTTCTCTTTCACAACGTTGCTCAATCAAAGCAATACTGATCAACTAAAGCACATGCATTCATTTCCCTGATTTCGGTATGTAACCTTTTTCCTTTCTAAATTGCATCAATATGAAACATTTCACAGCTATTTCTAGCACGCGATACTACCACGTAACGGCTTCTCGCAAATACCTGTTCAGTGGTAGCATGACGTGTTACAAATACCAACCAAATCGGTTCATGTTCAAAAGCACACCTGCATATCAACTCCAAACACTTTTCTTACCTTTCCAGCAGATTCATATGTTTTCCATCATGGACATTTCAATTATGCTAAAATAATACCTTTCATTTTCAATTCCCTGTCCCTACTCCTACTTTTTACATTTTCACTTCTTTCAAAATAATTCCATAACACGGGCGCCGTGCAGTATTAACAGAAGATACATTTGGTATTGCATGTTTATTGGGTACAACATCTGATTCGACCCATCAGTCTGGGTCTCCTCAAGTACATTGATAAAGATATGTCTCACTACAGATTTTTTGCGAGACATAGCTTTATCGATGTACTTGAGGAGACCCAGACTGATGGGTCGAAACATATGTTGTACCCAATAAACATGCAATACCAAATGTATCTTCTGTTAATATTACACCCCCCCCCCCACACACACACAAATGATAAGAAGATAAAGAAAATTCTTTAATACATCTCATGGTCAGTCAGTACAAACAATTCCACTGGTACCGAAATTTGTCTGAGATGGGGGAGAATTTATTTGGCCACCAGACAAAATAAAAAAAAAGGAACCAATACATACATCACAGATGCGTATCCATCCCGAACAGAAGTTCGCATTTGACACCTCATTTGAATATTCAAATTACCTGTGTTACACAAAACGAACCAAAACAGCCAGCTGGCAGCTAACAGAAACTGCTTGCAAAGACCTGTTGAGTTAGATAGACAAACAAGACAACAGATCAACTAGAAGACAGACAGACAGACTGGCATTTGAAGACAGGTTGACTGTTAGAGAGATGGAGAAACACAGACAATTCTGTTGACTGTGAAAAGACATGTAAATGAATTGTTAGACACAATAACTCGAAGTTGAAGATTACGGAATATTTCAAACAATTCTCTCTGTGTGTGTGTGTGTGTGTGTGTGTGTGGTAAGAAGTTCGCTCCCCAACCACATGACTCCGGGTTCAGTCCCACTGCGTGACACTTTGGGCTAGTGTCTTCCGACCACAGCCTTGTGAAGTGGGTTTGGTAGGCGGAAACTGAAAGAAACCCGTCGTATATATCTTACTTTTTTAGTTGAATGAATCGACCTTAGTACTTATCTTTTTTAAAGCCTGGTACTTATTCGATCGATCACTTTTGTCAAACCACTAAGTTACTGACACCAGACAAACACACATACATTCGCGTAAAGTCATGCTTAACACCTTCGACTGTAAACGGACGTGATAAAGCTTAACGCTGCAAGAATAGTCCTAGAAGAAAATTCTCCACCTCGATTTGTGTACGACCATTTTGTTTTGGACTGTGAGTGACGCCATTAAATCGTAGGACGCGTGCGTCTTCTGGGTCGTTCCGCTTCATCTGCTGCGAAAACTAAGTCGCTTACAGCACAATAAATATCAAGTTATACTTATCCAAACAACAGACGCGATTTTCTGCTGGTGTGGAAATGGCTTGGTCTGGCTGGAATGAAATGATTAATGTCACACGAAGCAACTTTGAGTAAAATGTATTCGACTGCAATCGGCCGTGCATTGACACAAGTGAGTAGAAGATTGTCTTGCAGTGACAAAGGTAGACTGATTCGCTTCGCTGGTCATGATATGACGGAGTTCCAGAGAAGAGCTATGATGGGGAGGGGGGGGGAGACACGAAGAGGGAATCGGAAGAAGGAGGAGTGAGAGGAGGTGAAAAAGATGAAGAGAGAGGAAGAAATAAGAAACGTGTTATGTATGTGCGTGTGTGTGTTAAAGAGAGAGAGAGAGAGGGGGGAAGGAGGAGAAGGGAGAAAACATAGAAGAAAGATGTTTATTGCAGAATATAGGAGAAGGGGGTGGAAGGAGGTGGAGTAAAGAGTGAATTGGGAGGAGTGAAGGGAAGAGGGAGAGAAATAGAGATGAGTCTGCTCTAAGAGAGATTCAGGTTGAGAGACAGTATAAAACGCTTAGATGGGGAAGAAATATGCAAATGAGGAAAGGCGTTCACTAAATGGGAGGGGCCAAGTTGAAGATAACGAAAAAGAGAATAAAGGAGATGAAAAGAGAAGAAGAAAGAATTAAGGCGAGGAACAGGAAAGAAAGAGAGAAGAGGGAGAGAGAATTTGAATGGGAATGGTTTGGTTTCTCTTTCCGTGAACTCGCTAAATTAACAAAATATAAACAAAATGGAAGCTGGAAGTATGTGAAGATTTAAATTCACCACAGCTGCCTAATAATATATAGTATGGATGTATGATTGGTTAAAAAAAAAGTCTTTTTACGACCACCTGGTCCTGGATTCGATCCCACTCAAAAGCAACATAGGCGCAGGTGTGGCTGCGTGGTAAGTAGCTTGCTTACCAACCACATGGTTCCGGGTTCAGTCCCACTGCGTGGCACCTTGGGCAAGTGTCTTCTACTATAGCCTCGTAAATATAACCTTTTTTGATCCTTGTTTGATTTGTGTGCTTATTACTACGGTTCGAATACGGAGACAACCTGGCTGAAGACTTCCAGCGGCAAACTCAACGGCTCTGTCCTCACACGGAGGGCATCAGCAATGAAGTCTACGACAAAACCCTCATTGACATTGAAGAAGACAGAATCGCCACACTGGCTGGAAAGGAATTGTCCACGCACGGCTTGCCACGGACATTCAGGCCAGGGTCAAATAGCCTTCCCACTGCTGTCATTCGTGAAACATCCTACGGCACTCAAGCGCTTTCAAAGTACATTCTTGAAAATGATCCTTAATTTAATTCCAGACCAGCTTAAGGCCTACACAACTATTCTTAACAGTGTACGCCAACGTGAGGGACGAATCTTCTTCCTCGGTGCCCCTGGACGGACAGGAAAAACATTTATAACAAAGCTTCTCCTTGCAGAAGTTAGGCAGCACCAGGACATCGCAGTAGCTGTGGCTTCCTCCGGGATTGCAGCTACTTTGTTACCCGGTGGCAGGACAGCACACTCCACTTTCAAACTCCCTCTAAATTTAGCAGCATCCGAGATGCCTTCATGCAACATCACCAAAAGCTCAGATCAGGGGAAGGTACTTAAAAGGTGCCATCTAATTGTCTGGGATGGGTGCACCATGGCTCACAAGGGAGCTTTGGAAGCATTAGATAGAGCCCTGAAAGACACCCGAGACTGTCAGGCTCCAATGGGAGGTGTAACGCTTCTGCTGTCAGATGATTTCAGGCAAACTCTTCCTGTCATATATATA
>NC_068994.1:59932561-59933419 GCF_001194135.2 Octopus bimaculoides | reverse complement strand
ATATATATATATATATATATATAAAATGAAGACTATCTTTAAAGCTGTATGTATGTGATCCACAAGCAATGCGTGCTGCCATTGCTAGAATGGTCGCTCTGGAAGTAGAGAAAAATAACAAAATGATGGGAAAAGATAGATATACACACACATCCACATACACACATACAAGCGCATATACACACATGTACACAAATGCTTACGACATACACAAACATAAGCACATGCTCACACACAAACGCACATGCACGTACATACACATACAAACGCACACCTATACACACACGCGCATACACACATGCATCCCCCCACACACACATCTATCTCTTCCTGTGATTCTCTTTTCTCCTCCTCCTCTTCCTTCTCAGCTCCCCTCCATCTCCTCTTCCTCTAGTTTTTCTCTTTGTTTTCTCTCCGCTCCTTTTTAATCTTCGAACACAACCCCTCCCCTTCCCTTATTTCCACCCTCCCCCCACTCTTAATCTATTTCTCATTTCCTCTTTTTTCTCTCTCTCTCTCTCTCGTCTCCATCCTATCTTGCCTCCCCTTCTGCCCCTCACTCACTACTTTTCTTTCCCTCATCCCATCTCTTCTATCTTTCTTCCTCACTAAACCTCCCCTCTCACTCCTGTCCCCCTATATATAACTTCCTCCTCCTTCGCCCCCTTTACACTTTAATCTCCCCCTCTCTCTTAAGAACCTCTTTCCATCCCCCTTCTATAACTTTCTCCTCTCTCTATTCCCTCAGTTTCTCATTTGTACAACACCTTCTTTTTCCTTAACTTCCCCTTCCTTCTTCTATACATACGTATGTTTATATATATATATATATATATATATATATATATATATATATAT
>NC_068994.1:59930191-59932397 GCF_001194135.2 Octopus bimaculoides | reverse complement strand
TATATATATATATATATACCCATCCCTCCATCCATCCGTTCGTCCGTCTATCTATCTCTCTATCTCTCTATCTATCTATCTATCTATCTATCTATCTGTGTGAACCTCTCTCTCTACTCTTTATCAGTTTCTTTTCCAGTCCATCCTCTCTCTCTCTCTCTCTCCGTCTCTCACTTCCACTATCACCCCCCCCTTTCTCCCACAGATTACCACACGCACGCACGCACACTTTTTTCCCACTGCACCTACACTTTATACACACACAAACAGTTGTTCCCTAATGTTTGCTGTTTAGATAACAACTCCAGTTTTCGCCAAGTGGCAAATTGTGTTTCTGTTGTTATTTCTCTGTCAACGCTAGGCTTTGGCCTGCCATTGCTTGTCATCCTAACCTCGGCTGGTTCGCTTCCTCTCGCATCTGCCAATAACCTATCCACGTTACCACATCACAGCCAATGATGCTGCGGATTCGGCTCATACAAAGTGGTCTGTAAGTAACCTTTATGAATATTACTACAGCTTTTCCTGTTGTTCTTCTTGTTATTCTCGTTGTTGCCGACTTGTTGAGGGAGACAGCGGCTGAGATGAAGGAAGCAGGTCGGAACCCCTAATCGAACAACCGTCTTTGTTTTGTGCCTCACTTGATTTTGTTTTCAAATTCCACACACGTCCAACTCCTTACATTACCTCCGCTGAACCTCTTGCTATATACATACATACGTACATACACACACACACATACACACACACATACATACATACATACATACATACATACATACACACATTCACACATACATTCATACATACATATATACATACACACACACACATACACAGACGCATACATATACATAACATGCGCGCACTCGCACACACACACACACACAGATATAGAAACACACACATACACGCGCACTCGCACACACATACACACACACACCCACTCACTCACACACACAAACTTAAGAATGTTTATAGGGCCATAATCCAAGTCGTCTTCGTGGTTGCCTTTCAAACTTAACCAGTTCCGTTCGACTTCGACACTGCTTTCTGTGTCGTGCAATTTCAATTATATACGTGTAGGTGGGGGAGGGGATGCGCGCGGGTGTTTGTTCTGGACTGGAACCAGTCATTGGGCTACGGCCATACTATAGTACCTCGACTCACGTATCGACAGATATCCCAGTTGCGCTACCAAAGTTTCAGTATGATCTATCTATCTATCTATCTATCTATCTATATATATATATATATAAACAAATAGTAAATGAGTATATGCATATATACGTACAGGTATGTGCATACCGACATCCACCTGTATGTATAGGTGCATATCTGGGTACAGGACATTGCAAACAAAACGTAGACGAGAAAACACACAAGCCACATAGAGAACATTCTTCTTCATCAGCTACCCCCGTTTTAACACCGGCGTTTCGAATGTATGTATGCGATATATACGTATGTGGATAAATTCGTTTCGATATATGTTTGTACATACATACATATATACATACATATAAACATACATACATACGTACATACATATAAACATACATGCATACATATGATTAACCTTCTAACATTTACTTGTTTCTGTCATTTAACTGCAGCCAGGCAGAGTGTAATCTATATCTATATACGTACACAACGTCATACATCCGAAAAAAAAAAAAAAAGAATTAATCGTTAGCTTACAGCTGTTCCCGCTATTCGATGCAGTTGACTCAAATTTGAGTCCCTGAAAGGTGTTAGTCAGAAACTCAACTATAAATTCACCGCATTCTATAGCGAAACATCTGTAAGCCAATGAAGTTCATAAGATAATCCTTTATTCCGGCATCAGGCACACGTGATACGTAAAAGCACCCACTACACTCTCTGAGTGGTTGGCGTTAGGAAGGGCATCCAGCTGCAGAAAACGATGCCAAATGAGATTGGAGTCTGGTACGGCTTTCCAGCATGCCAGCCCAGGCAAAGCGTCCAACCCATGCCAGCATGGACGATGGACATTAAATGATGAGGAGGAGGAGGATGATGATACACACATACACATATGTACGGTTGTCAAGCGATGGTGGAGGGACACACACACACACACACACACACACACACACACACATATACACATACGACGGGCATCTTTCAGCTTAGTCGGCGCGAGGCAATAGTATATATATGTGTGTATATATATATATATATA
>NC_068994.1:59929090-59929520 GCF_001194135.2 Octopus bimaculoides | reverse complement strand
ACATATATACATATATATATGCATGTTATAAGGAAGCATGCATATACCTAAATCTGTAGATATCTCTACGTATCTCTGATTATCTTTTTTCCGTCTTCTATATTTTGAGCGTATGTATTTATAAGTGTGTGTATACACACACATACACACTCACACACATATACATTTGTTTGTATATACATGTATATGTGTTTATGTATATAAAGGATGTTAATACCTTACAACGGATACATTATATTCTCTCTCATCAAAGACAGGAATGTCTTCCTGTCTTAGATAATGTAGTGAAACAATTCAGCTGTTGTAAGGTGTGTGTGTTTGTGTTTATATATATGTGTGTGTATGTGTATCTATCTATCTATCTATCTATCTATCTATCTATCTATCTATCTATCTATCTATCTATATATATATATATATATATATATAT
>NC_068994.1:59920521-59928494 GCF_001194135.2 Octopus bimaculoides | reverse complement strand
CATTGTGTTCTTGAGCAAATCACTTTATTTATGGTTCCTCCAGTTCACCCAGATAGCAGAAATTAGTGCGACGGAGGTGGATATATATACGCCATAGAATCCAAGAGACCGGCCTTATTAGCCTGTATTTCGGGAAGGACCTTTGACTCTTAATATGTTTGTGTTTATATATGAATGCAACAAAATCTCTGTCAATTAGAAACCCCTAAACAAGTATTACCCTTGCCTGAACTCGAATCCTAATGAAGGACTATTATGCAATGTTAACAAATGGCTTAATATATACCACAGCAAAGAACTCTCAGAAGACATTTACCTCTCTAAGAAACTAGAATTCCAATGGAGGACAACTTAGAACCATGAGAACACAAGATACAAAAGGTCCACAGTCAACAAGCACATCCAACGTAATTATCCCATCTTCAGCTACTTTATGGATATCATTATGGTTTCGACATCAGGACTGGACCAGTCAATCCGGCGGTGTTACCAGCATTAGAATCATAAACGCTGCCTAGGAATTTATAGATCAGAAGCAAGGGCCTGACACTAGTACAATATGTCCATTACGTCTAATTTGCTTAGTGTTACAAACACAAATACAAACATCAAATCTAAATGAACAGATATGTGATATTAAAAACATATACACCTTGTATGCTGAACCTGATAATCGGTAACCAAGTCACAGAAAATACCGTAAACATCACAAAAGTGGATTAAACCTATAAATCTACATTTTATTACTTATATACTTATTTAACATGACTGTATGTAAAAATTTAAAATGTTAATATATGTAAGTTGTTCATGTCATTTACACGTGGTAGATGACAGGGGAGCTTCGTGTAGTGTGGAGGTGGGTGAATACATAGAAGTGATAACTTCTTATTGTGAGTTAGTCGTGCAATGTTGTTGGTCCTTAAATCCTCTTCACGGAAGTTTGCAGTGATTGAGGAGGGACTGCGACAATCGCAAGTGGACCATCACCATCATTAGCAAGTTTTACAGTTGTTGTTGAGAAGAAATTCGACTTGCTGAAACATGAGTGAACGTGTCAGTGGGTTTACCTGGCTGATGCTGTTTCAAGATAATCAGTTCCGAGATGTTGGTAATATTGCTAAAGAATCAGCTTCTGTTGATAAGTCGACTGAACAAATTGACGCTATCAAGGAATTCTCTTATCACAGAATGGTCAATGGTTAGTCATCTTTATCAGCTTCTAACTCATCCGAACCTTATCTCTATTCTTATCAGCGACAACTTCATCTGCAAAAGTTTTCTTCTGCTAACATTTGCTATTCCCTGTCACCTTCTCTCCGTGTTTTCTAAACAGGTTCTCACGATATCTTCTGTGGCATCTCCTGCCCCCTCAAGTCCATAATAAAATCCACTTGCCTCAAATCCTTCGAAATCGTATATTTTACCTCCAATATCGAACATGCACCTTATTCTGCCCTTATTACTGACAACTTGTTTACAAACCGGTATGGAGGAGAGTTGTTCAAAATTAATAACTCCTTCATTATCTCACCCGTAGAGATATTGAGGACCTCTTGGTATTAAGGCACTGCACGGATGGTATGCGAGAAACGAGTCGTTAAAGATATGTTGAACCATGGTTTCTTAAAATGGTAAGCTGGTACTTGATGTCTTTGAAGACTGGCGCATGTGTTGAAATGCTAAAGAGAATGTGTGTGCGTGCGTGTTTGTTTGTGTGTGTGTGTGTGTGTGTGTTTGAGTGCGTTTTGGGTTGCTAGTATTGTTGTCTGTTCTACATAAAAGAAAATTTAGTCAAATAAAGACATAAAGGTGTTTATTCGTTTCACTAATGAAAAACCCAAAAGACATGGACTCTGGCAAGAAGACTCCCTTCCTTGTCATAGAGACAAACAACCAATCAATCAACTGACACACACAACACAACACACACTCCCTCTCTCTTTTTTCTCTCTCTCCCTCCCTCTTTTTCAATCTTTCTCTCTCTCTCTCTCTCTCTCTCTGCGGTCGATCTCTGATTCTCTGTCTGTCTGACTTTCTCTCTTTAACTCTCTCTCTATGTACACACACACACACACACACACACACACACATTGCAGCTGGTACATCCTGTATATGGATTTCAGATTAAGGACCACATCGTTGTTTTATCTCTCACCTGTCTATAAAAGAATTATGTCTTATTTAATGTAGCATTTAAAAGATAAACATCTAAGACAGAGCAAACAGGGAGTGGCATGGATAAGTTTATCTCTTTTTCATTGGTTTCTGATGTTGTGCAATATCAACGAAGCAACCTCTGGATTCCATTGGAATACCACTTTACTATATGCCGTACCACTGGGCACCACATCACAACATTCGCCATTGCATAGCACTAGACCACATCTCATTATCATACATTACCTTCACAAAATCATAACGCCATCACATCATAGGATTACCACATTCTGCTTTATTTTGCCTCATTGAAACCATATCACATAGACTACAATCGAAAGTTTACAGTAGAACATACACTGGTCATATGGCACCGTAATACGTTATGGAAATTAGCCCCATATCGTCATATAAACTACCAGGGTACAGACTATCATCATACGGTGACATACTGCAGAAAACTACATATCATTATACACTAGTTTCACCTACAGTAAGGCATCATATGGCATAGTAACCATTCCTGGACTGCATCCTATTGCATTAATTTTTTTTTCAATGTTGCTGGATACCATACGTTACCTTAACAATTGAACAGCACTGTTGCGACTTCGATTAACATATTGATTGCCACTGGATATACATGTGGAGAAATATGGCAAAAATTTCCACCAGAAAGTTTAGAACGTGGTGGCGCTCTACACTGAGGAGGTATTGGATCCAGAAATCATATGGTTAATATTATCATTCCTTTCTTTTTCTAACGAATTCTTTTTTTCATATTGTATCTTTATATTTCAATATAATATTGTGAAATTTAATTTAATGAATAGCGATTAAATTATTGGGGAAAATAGTCAACGTTTATTGAATGTTAGGATTCTTTTATTCTTTTACTGATATCATTCATTTTTACTGATATCATTCATTTATTGTGGCCAGACTGGAGCATCTCCTTAAAGAGGTTTTAGTAAACATATCGAGCCCATAATATATTTCATTGATTGGTTAAAATTACCCAAATACGACAACACGAAATAACTTCTAAAATACAAAATTTTGTTAAAAACGTTAAGAGTAAACTGTGTTCTACGTGACACATTCAACCAGTATCCGAAGTTTCAAACTGTTTAGATAAAAAAAATTAATTAAAAAATCTGTGATTGAGATTGAAAAGATCCGGGATCCTTTCCCTGGTCATTCAATCTACAAGAAATAGCAACCAATTCTCCCTCAAATCACACTGTACTGTCTTGAAAAAAGGGAAGGGTATATTAGCTGATGTATTTCCTAGATACCCATAAAAAGAGAGGATAGTCCTGGCTGGAACGCTTTCGATCATCAGTCGATCAGGGTTAACATAGCGTTAAGCAATAACAAACTAAAACAATTTTCTTCATATCGTCACCGCCATCTCCAACATCATCAAGAACTGCAACAACACCACCACATCACACACAAATTCTAAAACAATTACATTCAAAGATCACCTCAACAGAATCCATGCCCACACACTGTTCTAAATCTTCCCAAACTATTCAAACCATTATCTGAGAATTCTTTAAGAATTGTTCCCGTTTTAAACCAATGAATGAAGGCTCGTGTGTCAATGTTTCACGGCAACTCTTTGGAAGAAGAAAAGAAAGAAGGAAGAAAGAGAGGCAGTGAGATTTGGGGGAGAGGTGAAGGAAAGAAAAAATAGATTGAAAACCAAGATAGACTCTAGCGTATGTGTGCGTAGACAGACAGACAGACAGACGCCTTCATCATTACCTCTCACTATTACCACATTACCTCACACCCATATCATTGTCGTCGTCGTCGTCATCATCATCATCATCATCATCATCACCGTCAGTAGCAGTATCACGATGTTTTTCCCATCACAATACCACATGGCAATACACCACACCCAAGTTGTCGGTGGACAATTTGTTTTCTTTGCACTGATCGTAACCATATGTCCAGACAGCCAAACATGTCACACAACTTAGATGTCCTCTGTAACAAAACATGGCTGAAAAACATGTTTAATGAGGAAGGTGGTGTATATAGAGATGTTGCAAAGAGGAAAGGGATTTCTCGAAGGGTGGTGGTGGTGGTGGTGGTTTGGTGGTCGAGGGTATGGGATTATTAGAGGAAAACGAATTTGATGAACGAGAATATTGTTTGATAATAGATCCTACTCGATTGTGGTTGCTCTGGGGCTAAACACAACAATAGCGAGGTGGACAGGATGCCTTGGATTGGATTGAGTGGTGGTCAGTGTAAATAGTAGGGTCTTTGACGGTAGACAGACCCTGGGTGACGAAAAGACGTCAGGGTGTATATAACTAGGTCAGTTTCAAGGAGCGGTTGCAGTAGCGCTAGGAGATATATGATGTGACATCAGGTGTGTGTGATATAAACGATGTTGGAGGGGGGGGGGTTGAGTGAGTCCTTTGCTAGTTTTTGTATAGTAGTCGAAGCGCCGTCCTAGATGCGAGAGCAACAGAACTCTATTGTTTGTTAAGGGCAAAATCAGATTTAAATTTAGTAAGGTCCTAAACTCTGTAAAGGGGTCCTTTGTCGAAGACCACAAGGTCTCATAAAACAGAAAACATTAACGTATTTTTTTTTTTATATAATTTTGAGGCTCTAAACCAGTGATTCTCAACTGGGGTCCATACAGGCAAAATAGTAAATTGACGATGCACAGTAGTATTTTAAGGGTCCATGAAACACTATTACTTTGGATGTACCCCCACCCCAAGCTAGGTTTCTTTGTCTTAAGTTTTACATGGGAATTTTGAAAGACGTTTCTGTAAAACTAGTTTTTAAACATCAAATGGCTATGGGGGTTCACCAGAATAAAGTAGTAATCAAAGCGGTCCCTAGATAAAAAATGGTTGAGAACCCCTGCTCTAAACTATTATTTAAAAACCTAAAATTGAATCTCATACTGGTATTTCTAGCAACTTTTCCTGTGAAGCTCTGGGGAGGAAATGTGATTCGCATGTTGAAATGTCTGCGAGTATTTCTTTGTGACTCAAGGTCTGTTAGAATTTGTCCTTTTGTACTTCAGCTCGCATGTCGGTAATAAGTACCCAATCTACTACGAGTGGAGATGGTTACTTACCATAAACTAAAGTGTTAACCAAGAGAGAGGATTAGCTTTCTTTTACTCTCGTCCGTCAAACACAGAAACTGGAATGAAGTACTAAAGATTCGGATGGATGGAATTCCCTTAAAATAGGGGATTATTTAATTGTGAGAAGGAGTGGAGTAGAAAGAAAAGGAGAAAAAAAAGCGGAAGGAAGAAAAGAATAAAATGTAATGAAAATGCCTATGAATGAATGTGAAAGTTTTCAGTCAGCTTTCGACACAGAAGATACCCTGCTGGATGTTGAAATGACCTACATTCTTTAGTTACACCATTACCCAGTTCTTGAGGGAATTACTTCCACATCACAACTTAACAGATTCTCAAATTATACCAAACACTCACAACCTTACATAAACAATTATTTTCCTTGTTTCTTTATTTTATGCTTTCATCGCAATCATCGCCAGTGTTATAAGTACTGCTGTTGTTTAGCCCCCGGTCGGCGCTAACTGAGTACCCCAAACTTATTATAATGAAAGACATAGCATCCATGACCATCCCGTCATTTTCCAGAAATCTTTGTACCTCACACTGCAGCCCCTGGTGTTCTTTCTTTTCTTTTGATGGTACGATGTCATTTGAGATCGGTGAGCTGGCAGAATTGTTTGCATGCCGGACAAATGCTTAGCGATATTTCGTCCGTCTATCACATTCTGAGTTCAAATTCCGCCGAGGTTGACTTTGACTTTCATCCTTTTGGGGCCGATTAAACAAGTACCAGTTGAGCACTGGGGTCGATGTAATCGACTTGCCATCTCCCTCCAAATTTCAGGCCTTGTACCTATATTAGAAATTATTATTATTACTATTAAGGCGGAAAACTGACAGAATAGTTTGTACGCCGGTCAAAATACTTCGCAGCATTTCATCCGTCTTTACGTTCTGAGTTCAAATTCCACCGAGGTCCACTTTGCCTTTCATCCCTTCAGGGTTCAATCCGACTGTGTGACATGTTAGGCAAGTGTTTTTTTTTTTCTTGGGTCAAATTATGTAAAAGACATTTTGTGAACAAAACTGGGTCGATGAAAACTGCGTGGAAGCCCGTCAATGAGTTATACCAGTAATTCATTGGTCCAGCTTTGCCACACACTGTGTAACGCTGATTCTAGTTAAGAATCATGTTAAGGCTACACCTGTCTGTGGAGTACTCGGCCACTTGTACACTAATTCAATGAACAATTCATTCGAATGCACGACGCGAAAACTGACGAAGATTCATTGCTTATTGTTGTTGTTGTTATTGATGGAGATATTTGCCTTGTTGTTGTTGTTGTTTAGCTCGTTATCAGCCCCGATTAAACAGATCTGGGAAGAAAGACATTATCTCATCCGGTACATCCGTCCGGTAGGATGGTATTTGAGGGAATTTCATTGCTATTTCTAGCATGCGAAGATACCACTTAAAGGCTTCCTTGTTGCTGTTATTGTTGTTGTGGTTATATCATTGTTGCTGTTGTTTATCAATGTTAATGCTACTGGTTTAGATGACGACGATGATGATGATGGTGGCGAGGAAGAGGAGGCTGCGAGGGGGATGTTAACGACTCTATTGTTCACAGACGCCCATCCTAAATTTCCTCTTAACTTTCTTCTTATGACACCACTTCACGTTTATCTCTTAAATTAATCCCACAGCAATTTTATTCCAGCCTTCCCTTTCACTTACGACCAACATTAATGCTTATGTGTGTTTGTATGGATGGATGTGTGTGTGTGTGTGGGGGGGGGCGTGTGTAATCTGAAACATGTCCCCACCACCACCACCACCGCGCCTCGAATTTCTCACTCCTGCGATCCTCAGGCGACAATTGTGGTGAGAAATTCGAATCAATTTAAATAAATAACACAAGTAACCAAATCAACGCGCGCGCGCATTCATATATACACTCCTCTACAGACTGAATTAAATAATGGTTAGATGTGCGGTGCCCCAGCATGGTCATATTCCAATGACTAATACTACTGAAAGGACATAATCTGCATGTGTGTGTGTGTGTGTGTGTGTGTGTGTGTGTGTGTGTGCGCGCACGCGTTGTATCTGTTTTGAGCGTGTTCCATTCCCTTGGCGCTCGACGTCATTAAATATTATCAATGGCTTCCGGGATGTCTGAATCTCAGTGAGGAGGGGGAGTATTTATGAAGAGAAAACCTTCCCTGTAATTCATGCCGTTCTTGCGGATTCTATTCTTTTCTTCCCCAACCTATATAAACATAATTAAGGGATCAGCAAACATTTGCTTCACCACAAACCGAAGTTCTCGGTTATGCTTTCAGGTTGTGTCGATGTATGATGTTCACTCGTTCATGCATGCACAGTTTACTAGCATGGTCGAATTTACTACTGGAATATCGTATTGATGAAGGAAATTGAGTATTATCGCTCATAATCCAGAAACGCGTCTATGATTAACTTCGGAATGGTTAGTTTTCATTGTTCTTTCTTCTTGTTTTTGCCTTTGTGAGTTACAAGTAATGCTATCTGTTGGAGTCTCAACTTTTTTTAGCTGCTATTTCTGAACTTCGGTATGTGGTGAAGCAAATGTTTGCTGATCCCTTAATTATGTTTATAAATGTATATGAACTTTTAAATAAGTTCTCCACCGATAATGGTGTTTACATACCGAAGGGCTTGGTAAAAATTATTAATTGTTGATTTATTAATAAATTG
>NC_068994.1:59917319-59920081 GCF_001194135.2 Octopus bimaculoides | reverse complement strand
TTAAGGGTTGATACTACTGTAGCTTGTAGCCCCAGGAAGAGAGAGAGAGAGTGAGAGTGTGTGTATGTGGCGGGGGGAGGGCAGGATACTGAGATAAATAACGACAGAATGAGACAAGACAACGGAAAACGACACAGGCAGTTGGTACATACATACATATTATATTGTCGTGATTCATAATAAATTGTCGTATATTCCATCTTCCGTCTTTCATTAGCCATATATATATATATATATATATATATATATATGTTATAATTTAGAACAAACAGTAAAAGGTTGTCATTATAGTACTCGGAGTTTCGAAAGTCGGAGCGAAGAGCTATGATACATTCTCGTCGGTTATTAACGGCAACAGACGCTATGAAAAACCGTTGAATAAAAGGGAAGTTACTTTTATTAGAAAAAAGATAGAAAATACACGCAACCATATTCTCACAATACGTAGGCATAAACCTCCTGCGTTATCAAGTTCTACATGCGTACACACTCACACAAACATGTATACGGACATGTACATAGACGCACACACACACACACACACACACATATATATGTTGTAAGAATGGTGTGAACAGCCGTAGCAACATCAACAGTGTTAATGCTTACACCTTTGACATCCTGAGTGATATAGGACTCATAGTGCTAGTTTTCCGGATTCTGTGGTGTATATGAGTGCTTGAAAGAAAAGATATATTTCTTAGAGAGGGGTGTAAAAATTAATAATAAACAGGATGTGTAGTCGTGAAATACCGCTCGGTTTCAGCCCTTATTTTTTTTCATTCTCCCATTATCTCTCGTTCAAATCCAGTGAATCTCACGATACATCAAACTATGGGTTCAGAAGAACTGTCACAAATAATATTTCATAAAAGGGTGCAGAAAAATTATTTTCCCATTATTATCCGGGGTTGTATTATTGAGGGAGTTTAATATTTATGATGACATTTATGATCTGACGCTTAGAACAGCCCGGATTGTAGCTCTGCTTTGGTAAATCTTACAACACTGGTACACAAACATGGCGGCCGAAATCAACACAGACTGTTGGCTTTTTAACGTCCGGTTTATCCGATATCTCGCTTAATGAGGTGTGTGTATGTGTCTGTGCGTGTGTGTGCGTGCGTGCGTGAATGTGTGAAGCTTTTGCTGTTTTTAATTTTTAATTTTTAATTGTATAACTATGTTAATCGTTGATGTAAATATATTCCTAGAAAAAAGTGAAGTCGCATGTGTATGCTGTAAGGTCAATATTTTGGATATCATCATCATCATCATCATCATCATCGTTTAACGTCCGCTTTCCATGCTAGCATGGGTTGGACGATTTGACTGAGGACTGGTGAACCAGATGGCTACACCAGGCTCCAATCTGATTTGGCAGAGTTTCTACAGCTGGATGCCCTTCCTAACGCCAACCACTCCGAGAGTGTAGTGGGTGCTTTTACGTGCCACCGGCACGAAGGCCAGTCAGGAGGTACTGGCAACGTATGCATATGTGAATGTATGTATGTTTATATATATATCTATATCTACACACACGCACACACATATATATATATATGTTTTTTACTCATCCGTTGATTAAACAAACACGTAAAAAAAGTCGAATCCGGAGAACGTTGGAAGAGAAGTTTGAAATGTCGTGTAAACGCTGCAACATCAGCAGAAAATAAAGCTGGTGCTTAATAATACTTGAAGGAGTTTTGAGTGAAGTCTGTTGTTAAGTATTTCAGATATGGGGAGGGGGAGGAATGAAAAGGTAGGGGAAAGTAGGAAGAAGCAACCCCTGATCATTCAGAGCCCTTCATTTTGTAGGAAACATATAAGCTAGAGAGCGAGAAAGACAGAGAGGGTGGGTGTCTCGTGTCATGCTACAAAGAAAGCAGTATTTTTGTTCCTGACTTTAACAGTCAATGATGGCCAAAAAGCCACCGTACGGCAAAGGAAGACGGATCATTGTTGTAGATATTACGGAAATATTAAATAACAGACGCATATTTGTTAAGCTAAGGTAGAGCGGTGGAATAGCCCGGACGGTGGAAGGCAGTATTCAATTACTAGGCATCATTTAGCTCCATCTTTCTACTCAAATGGAAGAATGGTTAACCGATTCTTCTCATGCCTGTTGTGAGTCAATGGTACAAGAACCAGTCAACAATACTCCTCTCATATATATTTGGCGGCACTGTGCCGTTGATATCGCAACTACTAAGGTAGATGCAGTGGTAGAAGTGTTAATGTAGCTGGAATATTGTATTTATAGTGTCTTTTTACATCCTGAGTTCAAATCTCACCTGAATCGCCTCTATCCTTCCCCAGGCCATACAATAAATACGAACTGGATGGAACGAGCCATGGTTGCAACAAGTTCTAAATGAATGGAAATTTACCTCTTAGTATTACCTCTGTGGTATTAAGCAGAATATTTGCTGTAGCCCATCTTTTTATACCAAGACAAAACAATGTACATGATAACACTTCCAATCAATTAAGATCAGAAGCCATGAAAGCCACTGCCTGGTACTGCATCAGGGCATTTACCACTGCCTGGTACTGCGTCAGGGCATTATTATTAGGGATAAAAATCCAAATTTACAGGTAAAAACTCAGTTAAATTCAATTTATTAAAAATTAAAATAAAATTAATCGATGAGTTCATGAACCTTGGTTCTTTTCCCTAAAACTATATATATATGTATGTATATATATATTACACTAACTTGCAGTTTCCAAAAACAGGATACACACACACACACACA